>NW_027480709.1:300000-396009 GCF_051401765.1 Calliopsis andreniformis | reverse complement strand
GAATTGAGGATTGAGGATTGAGGTTGAAGATTTGAGGATTGGTATTGAGGATTGAGTATTGAGGATTGAGAATGAGGATTGGGAGGATTGAGGATTGAGGATTGAGATGAGGATGAGTTGATTGAGGATTGAGGATTGAGGATTGAGGATAGAGGATTGAGGATTGAAGGTTGAGTATTGAGGATCGAAGGTTGAGGATTGAGGATTGAGGATTGACAATTGAGGATTGAGGATTGAAGATTGAGGATTGAGGATTGAAATTGAGTATTGAGGATTGAAGATTGAGGATTGAGATTTGATTATTGAATATTGTGGGTTGAGTATCGAACCATTCGAATTCAGGATATTCTATTGAGTATTGAGAATTGAGGATTGATGGTTGAGTATTGAGGATTGTTGGCTGAGGGTTGTGTGTTGAATATTGAGGATTGGGGATTGAGGATTGAGGATTGAGGATTGAGGATTGAAGATTGAGTATTGATGATTGAATATTGAGGATTGAGGATTGAGGTTTGAGGATTGAGGATCGAGGATTGAGGATTGAGGATTGAGGATTGAGGATTGAAGATTGAGTATTGAAGATTGAGGATTGAGTATTGAGGGTTGAGGATTGGGAATTGAGGATTGAATATTGAATATTGATGATTGAAGATTGAGGATTGAGGATTGATGGTTGTGGATAGAGGACGAGGACTGAGGGTTGAATATTGATGTTTGCGGTCTGAGGATTGAGGATTGAGGATTGAGAATTGAGGATTGAGGATTGAGAATTGAAGATTGAGGATTGGGTATTGTGGATTGAAGAATGAGGATTGAGGATTGAGGATTGAGGATTGAGGATTGCAGATTGAGTATTGAGGATTGAGGATTGAGGATTGAGGATTGAGGATTGAGGATCGAGGATTGAGGATTGAGGATTGAGGAGTGAAGATTGAGTATTGAGGATTGAAGGTTGAGGATTGGGTATTGAGGATTGAAGAATGAGCATTGAGGATTGAGGATTGACGCTTGAGGATTGCAGATTGAGTATTGAGGATTGAGGATTGAGGATTGAGGATTGAGGATTGTGGATTGAGGATTGAGGATTGAGGATTGAGGATTGAAGATTGAGTATTGAGGATTGAAGATTGAGGATTGAGGATTGAGGATTGATAATTGAGGATTGAGGGTTGAAGATTGAGGATTGAGGATTGAAATTGAGTATTGAGGATTGAAGATTGAGGATTGAGATTTGATTATTGAATATTGTGGTTTGAGTACCGAACCATGCGGATTCAGGATATTCTATTGAGTATTGAGAATTGAGGATTGATGGTTGAGTATTGAGGATTGATGGTTGAGGGTTGAGTGATGAATATTGAGGATTGAGGATTAAGGATTGAGGATTGATGATTGAGGATTGAAGATTGATTATTGATGATTGAAGATTGAGGACTGAGGATTGAGTGTTGTGGATTGAGGACGAGGACTGAGGGTTGAATATTGATGTTTGAGGTCTGAGGATTAAGGATTGAGGGTTGAGAATTGAGGATTGAGGATTGAGGATTGAAGATTGAGGATTGTGTATTGAGGATTGAAGTATGAGGATTGAGGATTGAGGTTTGAGGATTGAGGATTGCAGATTGAGTATTGAGGATTGAAGATTGAGGTTTGAGGATTGAGGATTGAAGATTGAGTATAGAGGATTGAGGATTGAGGATTGAGGATTGAAGATTGAGGAATGAGGATTGAGGATTGAGGATTGAGGATTGAGGATTGAGGATTGAGGATTGAAGATTTAATATTGATGATTGAAGATTGAGGATTGAGCATTGAAGGTTGTGTATTGAGGACGAGGACTGAGGGTTGAATATTGATGTTTGAGGTCTGAGGATTGAGGATTGAGGATTGAGAATTGAGGATTGAGGATTGAGGATTGAAGATTGAGGATTGGGTATTGAGGATTGAAGAATGAGAATTCAGGATTGAGGATTGAGGATTGAGGATTGCAGATTGAGTATTGAGGATTGAGTATTGTGGATTGAGGACTGAGGATTGAGGATTGAGGATTGAGCATTGAGGATTGAAGATTGATGACTGGGGATTGAGGATTGAAGATTGAGTATTAAGGATTGAAGTTTGGGGAATGAGGATCTAGGATTGGAGATCGAGTACTGAGGATTGAACATTGAGGATTGAGGATTGAAGATTGAGGATTGGGTATTGAGGATTGAAGAATGAGGATTGAGGATTGAGGATTGAGGATTGAGGATTGAAGATTGAGTATTGAGGATTGAACATTGAGGCTTGAGGATTGAGAATTGAGGATTGGGGATTGAAGATTGAGTATTGAGGATTGAAGATTGAGGATTGAGGAATGAGGATTGAGGATTGAGGATTGAGGATTGAGGATTGAGGATTGAGGATTGAAGATTGAATATTGATGATTGAAGATTGAGGATTGAGCATTGAATGTTGTGGATAGAGGACGAGGACTGAGGGTTGAATATTGATGTTTGAGGTCTGAGGATTGAGGATTGAGGATTGAGAATTGAGGATTGAGGATTGAGGATTGAAGATTGAGGATTGGGTATTGAGGATTGAAGAATGAGAATTGAGGATTGAGGATTGAGGATTGAGGATTGCAGATTGAGTATTGAGGATTGAGGATTGAGGATTGAGGATTGAGGATTGAGTATTGGGGATTGAGAATTGAGGATTGAGGATTGAAATTGAGTATTGAGGATTGAAGATTGAGGATTGAGACTTGATTATTGAATATTGTGGATTGAGTATTGAACCATGAGTATTCAGAATATTGTATTGAGTATTGAGAATTGAGGATTGATGGTTGAGTATTGAGGATTGATGGCTGAGGGTTGTGTCTTGAATATTGAGGATTGAGGATTGAGGATGGAGGATAGAGCATTGAGGATTGAAGATTGAGTATTGATGATTGAAGATTGAGGATTGAGGATTGAGGATTGAGGATTGAGGTTGAGGATTGAAGATTGAGGATTGAGGATTGAGGATTGACGATTGAGGATTGAGTATTGGGGATTGAGAATTGAGGATTGAGGATTGAAATTGAGTATTGAGGATTGATGATTGAGGATTGAGACTTGATTATTGAATATTGTGGTTTGAGTATTGAACCATGAGTATTCAGAATATTGTATCGAGTATTGAGATTTGAGGATTGATGGTTGAGTATTGAGGATTGATGGCTGAGGGTTGTGTCTTGAATATTGAGGATTGAGGATTGAGGATTGAGGATAGAGCATTGAGGATTGAATATTGAGTATTGATGATTGAATATTGAGGATTGAGGATTGAGGTTTGAGGATTGAGGACGAGGACTGACGGTTGAAGATTGAGGTTTGAGGATTGAGGATTGTGGATTGAGAACTGAGGATTGAGGATTGAGGATTGAGCATTGAGGATTGAAGATTGATGACTGGGGATTGAGGATTGAAGATTGAGTATTAAGGATTGAAGATTGGGGATTGAGGATCTAGGATTGGAGATTGAGTATTGAGGATTGAACATTGAGGCTTGAGGATTGAGAATTGAGGATTGGGGATTGAAGATTGAGTATTGAGGATTGAAGATTGAGGATTGAGGAATGAGGATTGAGGATTGAGGATTGAGGATTGAGGATTGAGAATTGAGGATTCAAGATTGAATATTGATGATTGAAGATTGAGGATTGAGGATTGAAGGTTGTGGATAGAGGACGAGGACTGAGGGTTGAATATTGATGTTTGAGGTCTGAGGATTGAGGATTGAGGATTGAGAATTGAGGATTGAGGATTGAGGATTGAAGATTGAGGATTGGGTATTGAGGATTGAAGAATGAGAATTGAGGATTGAGGATTGAGGATTGAGGATTGCAGATTGAGTATTGAGGATTGAGGATTGAGGATTGAAGATTGAGGATTGAGGACTGAGGATTGAGGATTGAGGATTGAGGATTGAAGATTGAGTATTGAGGATTGAAGATTGAGGATTGAGGATTGAGGATTGAGGATTGAGGTTGAGGATTGAAGATTGTGGATTGGGGATTGAGGATTGACGATTGAGGATTGAGTATTGGGGATTGAGAATTGAGGATTGAGGATTGAAATTGAGTATTGAGGATTGAAGATTGAGGATTGAGACTTGATTATTGAATATTGTGGATTGAGTATTGAACCATGAGTATTCAGAATATTGTATTGAGTATTGAGAATTGAGGATTGATGGTTGAGTATTGAGGATTGATGGCTGAGGGTTGTGTCTTGAATATTGAGGATTGAGGATTGAGGATTGAGGATAGAGCATTGAGGATTGAAGATTGAGTATTGATGATTGAAGATTGAGGATTGAGGATTGAGGATTGAGGATTGAGGTTGAGGATTGAAGATTGAGGATTGAGCATTGAGGTTTGAAGATTGATGACTGGGGATTGAGGATTGAAGATTGAGTATTAAGGATTGAAGATTGGGGATTGAGGATCTAGGATTGGAGATTGATTATTGAGGATTGAAGATTGAGGATTGAGGATTGAGGATTGAGAATTGAGAATTGAGGATGACGACTGAGGGTTGAGGACTGAGGTTTGAGGAATGAGGATTGAGGGTTGAGGATTGAGGATTGTGGATTGAAGATTGAGGATTGAGGATTGAGGATTGAGGATTGAGGGTTGGGGATTGAAGATTGAATATTGATGATTGAAGATTGAGGATTGAGGATTGAGTATTGAGGATTGCAGATTGAGTATTGAGGATTGAGGATTCAGGATTGAGGATTGAGGATTGTGGATTGAAGATTGAGGATTGAGGATTGAGGATTGAATATTGAGTATTGAGGATTGAAGGTTGAGGATTGAGGATTGAGGATTGAGGATTGAGGTTTGAGGGTTGGGGATTGAAGATTGAATATTGATGATTGAAGATTGAGGATTGAGGATTGTGTATTGAGGATTGCAGATTGAGTATTGAGGATTGAGGATTGAGGATTGAGGATTGAGGATTGAGGATTGTGGATTGAGGATTGAGGATTGAGGATTGAGGATTGAATATTGAGTATTGAGGATTGAAGGTTGAGGATTGAGGATTGAGGATTGATAATTGAGGATTGAGGATTGAAGATTGAGGATTGAGGATTATAATTGAGTATTGAGGATTGAAGATTGAGGATTGAGATTTGATTATTGAATACTGTGGTTTGAGTACCGAACCATGCGGATTCAGGATATTCTATTGAGTATTGAGAATTGAGGATTGATGGTTGAGTATTGAGGAATGTTGTCTGAGGGTTGTGTGTTGAATATTGAGGATTGGGGATTGAGGACTGAGGTTTGAGGAATGAGGATTGAGGGTTGAGGATTGAGGATTGAGGATTGAGGATTGAGGATTGAGTATTGAAGATTGAGTATTGATGCCTGAGGACTGAGGATCGAGGATTGAGGATTGAGGATTGTGAATTGAGAATTGAGTATGAGGACTGAGGGTTAAGGATTGAGGTTTGAGGGATGAGGATTGAGGGTTGGGGAATGAGGATTGAGGATTGAGGATTGAGGATTGAGCATTGAAGATTGAGTATTGATGCCTGAGGATTGAGGATTGAGGATTGATGATTGAGGATCGAGGATTGAAGGTTGAGAATTGAGGATTGAAGGTTGAGGATTGAGGATTGAGGATTGAGGATGGAGGATGAGGGCTGATGGTTGAGGATTGAGGATTGAGAATTGAGGATTGAGGATTGAGGATTGAGGATTGAGGATTGAGGATTGAAGATTGAGGATTGAGGATTGAGGATTGAGGATTGAGGATTGAGGATTGAAGATTGAATATTGATGATTGAAGATTGAGGATTGAAGAATGAGCATTGAGGTTTGAGGATTGAGTATTGAGGATTGCAGATTGAGTATTGAGGATTGAGGATTGAGGATTGAGGATTGAGGATTGTGGATTGATGATTGAGGATTGAGGATTGAGGATTGAATATTGAGTATTGAGGATTGAAGATTGAGGATTGAGGATTGAGGATTGATAATTGAGGATTGAGGATTGAAGATTGAGGATTGAGGATTGAAATTGAGTACTGAGGATTGAAGATTGAGGATTGAGATTTGATTATTGAATATTGTGGTTTGAGTACCGAAACATGCGGATTCAGGATATTCTATTGAGTACTGAGTATTGAGGATTGATGGTTGAGTATTGAGGAATGTTGGCTGAGGGTTGTGTGTTGAATATTGAGGATTGGGTATTGAGGATTGAGGATTGAGGATTGAGGATTGAAGATTGAGTATTGATGATTGAATATTGAGGATTGAGGATTGAGGTTTGAGGATTGAGGACGAGGACTGACTGTAGAGGATTGATGTTTGAGGATTGAGGATTGAGGAACGAGGATGAGGATGAGGGCTGAGGGTCGGGGACTGAGGTTTGACGACTGAGGACTGAGGATTGAGGATTGAGAATTGAGGACTGATGATTTAGGATTGAAGATTGAGGATTGGGTATTGAGGATTGAAGGATGAGGATTGAGGATTGAGGATTGAGTGTTGCGGATTGAGGACCTAGGATTGGAGATTGATTATTGACGATTGATGATTGGGGATTGAGGATTGAGGATTGAGGATCTAGGATTGGTAATCGATTATTGAGGATTGAGGTTTGAGGTCTGAGGACTGAGGATTGAGTATTGAGAATTGAGGATTGATGATTGAGGATTGAAGATTGAGGATGGGGGACTGAGTGTTGAGGGTTGAGTGATGAGAATTGAAGTTTGTGAATAGAGATTTTAAGATTGCAGACTGAGTATTGAGTATTGAAAGGTGTGAATTGAAGATATTCTATTGAGGATTGAGAACTGACGAATGATTGTTGAGGACTGACGACTGAAGGTTGAGGATTCAGGATTGTGGATTCAGGATTGAGGTTTGAGGACTGAGAATTGAGGATTGAGTATTGAGGATTGAGGATTGAGGATTGAGGATTGAGGATTGAGGATTGAATATTGAGGATTGGGTATTGTGGATTGAACATTCAGGATTGAGGATTGAGGATTGATAATTGAGTATTGAGGATTGAAGATTGAGGATTGAGGATTATAATTGAGTATTGAGGATTGAAGATTGAGGATTGAGATTTGATTATTGAATATTGTGGTTTGAGTACCGAACCATGCGGATTCAGGACATTCTATTGAGTATTGAGAATTGAGGATTGATGGTTGAGTATTGAGGAATGTTGTCTGAGGGTTGTGTGTTGAATATTGAGGATTGGGGATTGAGGACTGAGGTTTGAGGAATGAGGATTGAGGGTTGAGGATTGAGGATTGAGGATTGAGGATTGAGGATTGAGGATTGAGTATTGAAGATTGAGTATTGATGCCTGAGGACTGAGGATCGAGGATTGAGGATTGAGGATTGTGAATTGAGAATTGAGTATGAGGACTGAGGGTTGAGGATTGAGGTTTGAGGGATGAGGATTGAGGGTTGGGGAATGAGGATTGAGGATTGAGGATTGAGGATTGAGCATTGAAGATTGAGTATTGATGCCTGAGGATTGAGGATTGAGGATTGATGATTGAGGATCGAGGATTGAAGGTTGAGAATTGAGGATTGAAGGTTGAGGATTGAGGATTGAGGATTGAGGATGGAGGATGAGGGCTGATGGTTGAGGATTGAGGATTGAGAATTGAGGATTGAGGATTGAGGATTGAGGATTGAGGATTGAGGATTGAAGATTGAGGATTGAGGATTGAGGATTGAGGATTGAGGATTGAGGATTGAAGATTGAATATTGATGATTGAAGATTGAGGATTGAAGAATGAGCATTGAGGTTTGAGGATTGAGTATTGAGGATTGCAGATTGAGTAATGAGGATTGAGGATTGAGGATTGAGGATTGAGGATTGTGGATTGATGATTGAGGATTGAGGATTGAGGATTGAATATTGAGTATTGAGGATTGAAGATTGAGGATTGAGGATTGAGGATTGATAATTGAGGATTGAGGATTGAAGATTGAGGATTGAGGATTGAAATTGAGTATTGAGGATTGAAGATTGAGGATTGAGATTTGATTATTGTATATTGTGGTTTGAGTACCGAAACATGCGGATTCAGGATATTCTATTGAGTATTGAGTATTGAGGATTGATGGTTGAGTATTGAGGAATGTTGGCTGAGGGTTGTGTGTTGAATATTGAGGATTGGGTATTGAGGATTGAGGATTGAGGATTGAGGATTGAAGATTGAGTATTGATGATTGAATATTGAGGATTGAGGATTGAGGTTTGAGGATTGAGGACGAGGACTGACGGTAGAGGATTGACGTTTGAGGATTGAGGATTGAGGACCGAGGATTGAGGATGAGGGCTGAGGGTCGGGGACTGAGGTTTGACGACTGAGGACTGAGGATTGAGGATTGAGAATTGAGGACTGA
The DNA here is from genome assembly GCF_051401765.1 of Calliopsis andreniformis. Taxonomy (NCBI): domain Eukaryota; kingdom Metazoa; phylum Arthropoda; class Insecta; order Hymenoptera; family Andrenidae; genus Calliopsis; species Calliopsis andreniformis. Next base: position 387,589 of record NW_027480709.1, on the reverse strand, counting down.
TGATTGAGGATTGAAGATTGAGGATTGGGTATTGAGGATTGAAGGATGAGGATTGAGGATTGAGGATTGAGTGTTGCGGATTGAGGACCTAGGATTGGAGATTGATTATTGACGATTGATGATTGGGGATTGAGGATTGAGGATTGAGGATCTAGGATTGGTAATCGATTATTGAGGATTGAGGTTTGAGGTCTGAGGACTGAGGATTGAGTATTGAGAATTGAGGATTGATGATTGAGGATTGAAGATTGAGGATGGGGGACTGAGTGTTGAGGGTTGAGTGATGAGAATTGAAGTTTGTGGATAGAGATTTTAAGATTGCAGACTGAGTATTGAGTATTGAAAGGTGTGAATTGAAGATATTCTATTGAGGATTGAGAACTGACGAATGATTGTTGAGGACTGACGACTGAAGGTTGAGGATTCAGGATTGTGGATTCAGGATTGAGGTTTGAGGACTGAGAATTGAGGATTGAGTATTGAGGATTGAGGATTGAGGATTGAGGATTGAGGATTGAGGATTGAAGATTGAGGATTGGGTATTGTGGATTGAACATTCAGGATTGAGGATTGAGGATTGAGGATTGAGGACTGAAGATTGAATATTGATGATTGATGATTGAGGATTGAGGATTGAAGGTTGTGGATAGAGGACGAGGACTGCGGGGTGGATATTGATGTTTGAGGTCTGAGGATTGAGGATTGAGGATTGAGAATTGAGGATTGAGGATAGAGGATTGAAGATTGAGGATTGGGTATTGGGGATTGAAGAATGAGGATTGAGGGTTGAGGATTGAGGATTGAGGATTGCAGATAGAGTATTGTGGATTGAGGATTGAGTATTGAGGATTGAGGGTTGAGGGTTGAGGATTGAGGATTGAGGATTGAGGATTGAAGATTGAGTATTGAGGATTGAAGATTGAGGATCGAGGATTGAGGATTGAGGATTGAGGATTGAGGATTGAGTATTGAAGATTGAATATTGATGATTGAAGATTGAGGATTGAGGATTGAAGGTTGTGGATAGAGGACGAGGACTGAGGGGTGAATATTGATGTTTGAGGTCTGAGGATTGAGGATCGAGGATTGAGAATTGAGGATTGAGGATTGAGGATTGAAGATTGAGGATTGGGTATTGAGGATTGAAGAATGAGGATTGAGGATTGAGGATTGAGGATTGAGGATTGAGGATTGAGAATTGAGGATTGAGGATTGAGGATTGAAGATTGAGGATTGGGTATTGAGGATTGAAGAATGAGAATTGAGGATTGAGGATTGAGGATTGAGGATTGCAGATTGAGTATTGAGGATTGAGGATTGAGGATTGAGGATTGAGGATTGAGTATTGGGGATTGAGAATTGAGGATTGAGGATTGAAATTGAGTATTGAGGATTGAAGATTGAGGATTGAGACTTGATTATTGAATATTGTGGATTGAGTATTGAACCATGAGTATTCAGAATATTGTATTGAGTATTGAGAATTGAGGATTGATGGTTGAGTACTGAGGATTGATGGCTGAGGGTTGTGTCTTGAATATTGAGGATTGAGGATTGAGGATTGAGGATAGAGCATTGAGGATTGAAGATTGTGTATTGATGATTGAAGATTGAGGATTGAGGATTGAGGATTGAGGATTGAGGTTGAGGATTGAAGATTGAGGATTGAGGATTGAGGATTGACGATTGAGGATTGAGTATTGGGGATTGAGAATTGAGGATTGATGATTGAAATTGAGTATTGAGGATTGATGATTGAGGATTGAGACTTGATTATTGAATATTGTGGTTTGAGTATTGAACCATGAGTATTCAGAATATTGTATCGAGTATTGAGACTTGAGGATTGATGGTTGAGTATTGAGGATTGATGGCTGAGGGTTGTGTCTTGAATATTGAGGATTGAGGATTGAGGATTGAGGATAGAGCATTGAGGATTGAATATTGAGTATTGATGATTGAATATTGAGGATTGAGGATTGAGGTTTGAGGATTGAGGACGAGGACTGACGGTTGAAGATTGAGGTTTGAGGATTGAGGATTGTGGATTGAGGACTGAGGATTGAGGATTGAGGATTGAGCATTGAGGATTGAAGATTGATGACTGGAGATTGAGGATTGAAGATTGAGTATTAAGGATTGAAGATTGGGGATTGAGGATCTAGGATTGGAGATTGAGTATTGAGGATTGAACATTGAGGCTTGAGGATTGAGAATTGAGGATTGGGGATTGAAGATTGAGTATTGAGGATTGAAGATTGAGGATTGAGGAATGAGGATTGAGGATTGAGGATTGAGGATTGAGGATTGAGGGTTGAGGATTGAGGATTGAGGATTGAGGATTGAAGATTGAGTATTGATGATTGAATATTGAGGATTGAGGATTGAGGTTTGAGGATTGAGGACGAGGACTGACGGTTGAGGATTGAGGTTTGAGGATTGAGGATTGTGGATTGAGGCCTGAGGATTGAGGATTGAGGATAGAGCATTGAGGATTGAGGATTGATGACTGGGGATTGAGGATTGAAGATTGAGTATTAAGGATTGAAGATTGGGGATTGAGGATCTAGGATTGGCGATTGACTATTGAGGATTGAAGATTGATGATTGAGGATTGAGGATTGAGAATTGAGAATTGAGGATGAGGACTGACGGTTGAGGATTGAGGTTTGAGGAATGAGGACTGATGATTGAGGATTGAGAATTGAGGACTGATGATTGAGGATTGAAGATTGAGGATTGTGGATTCAGGATTGAGGTTTCAGGACTGAGAATTGAGGATTGAGTATTGAGGGTTGAGGATTGAGGATTGAGGATTGAGGATTGACGATTGAGGATTGAGTATTGGGGATTGAGAATTGAGGATTGAGGATTGAAATTGAGTATTGAGGATTGATGATTGAGGATTGAGACTTGATTATTGAATATTGTGGTTTGAGTATTGAACCATGAGTATTCAGAATATTGTATCGAGTATTGAGATTTGAGGATTGATGGTTGAGTATTGAGGATTGATGGCTGAGGGTTGTGTCTTGAATATTGAGGATTGAGGATTGAGGATTGAGGATAGAGCATTGAGGATTGAATATTGAGTATTGATGATTGAATATTGAGGATTGAGGATTGAGGTTTGAGGATTGAGGACGAGGACTGACGGTTGAAGATTGAGGTTTGAGGATTGAGGATTGTGGATTGAGAACTGAGGATTGAGGATTGAGGATTGAGCATTGAGGATTGAAGATTGATGACTGGGGATTGAGGATTGAAGATTGAGTATTAAGGATTGAAGATTGGGGATTGAGGATCTAGGATTGGAGATTGAGTATTGAGGATTGAACATTGAGGCTTGAGGATTGAGAATTGAGGATTGGGGATTGAAGATTGAGTATTGAGGATTGAAGATTGAGGATTGAGGAATGAGGATTGAGGATTGAGGATTGAGGATTGAGGATTGAGAATTGAGGATTCAAGATTGAATATTGATGATTGAAGATTGAGGATTGAGGATTGAAGGTTGTGGATAGAGGACGAGGACTGAGGGTTGAATATTGATGTTTGAGGTCTGAGGATTGAGGATTGAGGATTGAGAATTGAGGATTGAGGATTGAGGATTGAAGATTGAGGATTGGGTATTGAGGATTGAAGAATGAGAATTGAGGATTGAGGATTGAGGATTGAGGATTGCAGATTGAGTATTGAGGATTGAGGATTGAGGATTGAAGATTGAGGATTGAGGACTGAGGATTGAGGATTGAGGATTGAGGATTGAAGATTGAGTATTGAGGATTGAAGATTGAGGATTGAGGATTGAGGATTGAGGATTGAGGATTGAGGATTGAATATTGAATATTGATGATTGAAGATTGAGTATTGAGGATTGAGTGTTGTGGATTGTGGACGAGAACTGAGGGTTGAATAGTGATGTTTGAGGTCTGAGGATTGATAATTGAGGTTTGAGAATTGAGGATTGAGGATTGAGGTTTGAAGATTGAGGATTGGGTATTGAGGATTGAAGAATGAGCATTGAGGATTGAGGATTGAGGATTGAGGATTGCAGATTGAGTATTGAGGATTGAGGATTGAGGATTGAGGATTGAGGATTGAGGATTGAGGATTGAGGATAGAGGATTGAGGATTGAAGGTTGAGTATTGAGGATCGAAGGTTGAGGATTGAGGATTGAGGATTGACAATTGAGGATTGAGGATTGAAGATTGAGGATTGAGGATTGAAATTGAGTATTGAGGATTGAAGATTGAGGATTGAGATTTGATTATTGAATATTGTGGGTTGAGTATCGAACCATTCGAATTCAGGATATTCTATTGAGTATTGAGAATTGAGGATTGATGGTTGAGTATTGAGGATTGTTGGCTGAGGGTTGTGTGTTGTATATTGAGGATTGGGGATTGAGGATTGAGGATTGAGGATTGAGGATTGAAGATTGAGTATTGATGATTGAATATTGAGGATTGAGGATTGAGGTTTGAGGATTGAGGATCGAGGATTGAGGATTGAGGATTGAGGATTGAGGATTGAAGATTGAGTATTGAAGATTGAGGATTGAGTATTGAGGGTTGAGGATTGGGAATTGAGGATTGAATATTGAATATTGATGATTGAAGATTGAGGATTGAGGATTGATGGTTGTGGATAGAGGACGAGGACTGAGGGTTGAATATTGATGTTTGCGGTCTGAGGATTGAGGATTGAGGATTGAGAATTGAGGATTGAGGATTGAGAATTGAAGATTGAGGATTGGGTATTGTGGATTGAAGAATGAGGATTGAGGATTGAGGATTGAGGATTGAGGATTGCAGATTGAGTATTGAGGATTGAGGATTGAGGATTGAGGATTGAGGATTGAGGATCGAGGATTGAGGATTGAGGATTGAGGAGTGAAGATTGAGTATTGAGGATTGAAGGTTGAGGATTGGGTATTGAGGATTGAAGAATGAGCATTGAGGATTGAGGATTGACGCTTGAGGATTGCAGATTGAGTATTGAGGATTGAGGATTGAGGATTGAGGATTGAGGATTGTGGATTGAGGATTGAGGATTGAGGATTGAGGATTGAAGATTGAGTATTGAGGATTGAAGATTGAGGATTGAGGATTGAGGATTGATAATTGAGGATTGAGGGTTGAAGATTGAGGATTGAGGATTGAAATTGAGTATTGAGGATTGAAGATTGAGGATTGAGATTTGATTATTGAATATTGTGGTTTGAGTACCGAACCATGCGGATTCAGGATATTCTATTGAGTATTGAGAATTGAGGATTGATGGTTGAGTATTGAGGATTGATGGTTGAGGGTTGAGTGATGAATATTGAGGATTGAGGATTAAGGATTGAGGATTGATGATTGAGGATTGAAGATTGATTATTGATGATTGAAGATTGAGGACTGAGGATTGAGTGTTGTGGATTGAGGACGAGGACTGAGGGTTGAATATTGATGTTTGAGGTCTGAGGATTAAGGATTGAGGGTTGAGAATTGAGGATTGAGGATTGAGGATTGAAGATTGAGGATTGTGTATTGAGGATTGAAGTATGAGGATTGAGGATTGAGGTTTGAGGATTGAGGATTGCAGATTGAGTATTGAGGATTGAAGATTGAGGTTTGAGGATTGAGGATTGAAGATTGAGTATAGAGGATTGAGGATTGAGGATTGAGGATTGAAGATTGAGGAATGAGGATTGAGGATTGAGGATTGAGGATTGAGGATTGAGGATTGAGGATTGAAGATTTAATATTGATGATTGAAGATTGAGGATTGAGCATTGAAGGTTGTGTATTGAGGACGAGGACTGAGGGTTGAATATTGATGTTTGAGGTCTGAGGATTGAGGATTGAGGATTGAGAATTGAGGATTGAGGATTGAGGATTGAAGATTGAGGATTGGGTATTGAGGATTGAAGAATGAGAATTCAGGATTGAGGATTGAGGATTGAGGATTGCAGATTGAGTATTGAGGATTGAGTATTGTGGATTGAGGACTGAGGATTGAGGATTGAGGATTGAGCATTGAGGATTGAAGATTGATGACTGGGGATTGAGGATTGAAGATTGAGTATTAAGGATTGAAGTTTGGGGAATGAGGATCTAGGATTGGAGATCGAGTACTGAGGATTGAACATTGAGGATTGAGGATTGAAGATTGAGGATTGGGTATTGAGGATTGAAGAATGAGGATTGAGGATTGAGGATTGAGGATTGAGGATTGAAGATTGAGTATTGAGGATTGAACATTGAGGCTTGAGGATTGAGAATTGAGGATTGGGGATTGAAGATTGAGTATTGAGGATTGAAGATTGAGGATTGAGGAATGAGGATTGAGGATTGAGGATTGAGGATTGAGGATTGAGGATTGAGGATTGAAGATTGAATATTGATGATTGAAGATTGAGGATTGAGCATTGAATGTTGTGGATAGAGGACGAGGACTGAGGGTTGAATATTGATGTTTGAGGTCTGAGGATTGAGGATTGAGGATTGAGAATTGAGGATTGAGGATTGAGGATTGAAGATTGAGGATTGGGTATTGAGGATTGAAGAATGAGAATTGAGGATTGAGGATTGAGGATTGAGGATTGCAGATTGAGTATTGAGGATTGAGGATTGAGGATTGAGGATTGAGGATTGAGTATTGGGGATTGAGAATTGAGGATTGAGGATTGAAATTGAGTATTGAGGATTGAAGATTGAGGATTGAGACTTGATTATTGAATATTGTGGATTGAGTATTGAACCATGAGTATTCAGAATATTGTATTGAGTATTGAGAATTGAGGATTGATGGTTGAGTATTGAGGATTGATGGCTGAGGGTTGTGTCTTGAATATTGAGGATTGAGGATTGAGGATGGAGGATAGAGCATTGAGGATTGAAGATTGAGTATTGATGATTGAAGATTGAGGATTGAGGATTGAGGATTGAGGATTGAGGTTGAGGATTGAAGATTGAGGATTGAGGATTGAGGATTGACGATTGAGGATTGAGTATTGGGGATTGAGAATTGAGGATTGAGGATTGAAATTGAGTATTGAGGATTGATGATTGAGGATTGAGACTTGATTATTGAATATTGTGGTTTGAGTATTGAACCATGAGTATTCAGAATATTGTATCGAGTATTGAGATTTGAGGATTGATGGTTGAGTATTGAGGATTGATGGCTGAGGGTTGTGTCTTGAATATTGAGGATTGAGGATTGAGGATTGAGGATAGAGCATTGAGGATTGAATATTGAGTATTGATGATTGAATATTGAGGATTGAGGATTGAGGTTTGAGGATTGAGGACGAGGACTGACGGTTGAAGATTGAGGTTTGAGGATTGAGGATTGTGGATTGAGAACTGAGGATTGAGGATTGAGGATTGAGCATTGAGGATTGAAGATTGATGACTGGGGATTGAGGATTGAAGATTGAGTATTAAGGATTGAAGATTGGGGATTGAGGATCTAGGATTGGAGATTGAGTATTGAGGATTGAACATTGAGGCTTGAGGATTGAGAATTGAGGATTGGGGATTGAAGATTGAGTATTGAGGATTGAAGATTGAGGATTGAGGAATGAGGATTGAGGATTGAGGATTGAGGATTGAGGATTGAGAATTGAGGATTCAAGATTGAATATTGATGATTGAAGATTGAGGATTGAGGATTGAAGGTTGTGGATAGAGGACGAGGACTGAGGGTTGAATATTGATGTTTGAGGTCTGAGGATTGAGGATTGAGGATTGAGAATTGAGGATTGAGGATTGAGGATTGAAGATTGAGGATTGGGTATTGAGGATTGAAGAATGAGAATTGAGGATTGAGGATTGAGGATTGAGGATTGCAGATTGAGTATTGAGGATTGAGGATTGAGGATTGAAGATTGAGGATTGAGGACTGAGGATTGAGGATTGAGGATTGAGGATTGAAGATTGAGTATTGAGGATTGAAGATTGAGGATTGAGGATTGAGGATTGAGGATTGAGGTTGAGGATTGAAGATTGTGGATTGGGGATTGAGGATTGACGATTGAGGATTGAGTATTGGGGATTGAGAATTGAGGATTGAGGATTGAAATTGAGTATTGAGGATTGAAGATTGAGGATTGAGACTTGATTATTGAATATTGTGGATTGAGTATTGAACCATGAGTATTCAGAATATTGTATTGAGTATTGAGAATTGAGGATTGATGGTTGAGTATTGAGGATTGATGGCTGAGGGTTGTGTCTTGAATATTGAGGATTGAGGATTGAGGATTGAGGATAGAGCATTGAGGATTGAAGATTGAGTATTGATGATTGAAGATTGAGGATTGAGGATTGAGGATTGAGGATTGAGGTTGAGGATTGAAGATTGAGGATTGAGCATTGAGGTTTGAAGATTGATGACTGGGGATTGAGGATTGAAGATTGAGTATTAAGGATTGAAGATTGGGGATTGAGGATCTAGGATTGGAGATTGAGTATTGAGGATTGAACATTGAGGCTTGAGGATTGAGAATTGAGGATTGGGGATTGAAGATTGAGTATTGAGGATTGAAGATTGAGGATTGAGGAATGAGGATTGAGGATTGAGGATTGAGGATTGAGGATTGAGAATTGAGGATTCAAGATTGAATATTGATGATTGAAGATTGAGGATTGAGGATTGAAGGTTGTGGATAGAGGACGAGGACTGAGGGTTGAATATTGATGTTTGAGGTCTGAGGATTGAGGATTGAGGATTGAGAATTGAGGATTGAGGATTGAGGATTGAAGATTGAGGATTGGGTATTGAGGATTGAAGAATGAGAATTGAGGATTGAGGATTGAGGATTGAGGATTGCAGATTGAGTATTGAGGATTGAGGATTGAGGATTGAAGATTGAGGATTGAGGACTGAGGATTGAGGATTGAGGATTGAGGATTGAAGATTGAGTATTGAGGATTGAAGATTGAGGATTGAGGATTGAGGATTGAGGATTGAGGTTGAGGATTGAAGATTGTGGATTGGGGATTGAGGATTGACGATTGAGGATTGAGTATTGGGGATTGAGAATTGAGGATTGAGGATTGAAATTGAGTATTGAGGATTGAAGATTGAGGATTGAGACTTGATTATTGAATATTGTGGATTGAGTATTGAACCATGAGTATTCAGAATATTGTATTGAGTATTGAGAATTGAGGATTGATGGTTGAGTATTGAGGATTGATGGCTGAGGGTTGTGTCTTGAATATTGAGGATTGAGGATTGAGGATTGAGGATAGAGCATTGAGGATTGAAGATTGAGTATTGATGATTGAAGATTGAGGATTGAGGATTGAGGATTGAGGATTGAGGTTGAGGATTGAAGATTGAGGATTGAGCATTGAGGTTTGAAGATTGATGACTGGGGATTGAGGATTGAAGATTGAGTATTAAGGATTGAAGATTGGGGATTGAGGATCTAGGATTGGAGATTGATTATTGAGGATTGAAGATTGAGGATTGAGGATTGAGGATTGAGAATTGAGAATTGAGGATGACGACTGAGGGTTGAGGACTGAGGTTTGAGGAATGAGGATTGAGGGTTGAGGATTGAGGATTGTGGATTGAAGATTGAGGATTGAGGATTGAGGATTGAGGATTGAGGGTTGGGGATTGAAGATTGAATATTGATGATTGAAGATTGAGGATTGAGGATTGAGTATTGAGGATTGCAGATTGAGTATTGAGGATTGAGGATTCAGGATTGAGGATTGAGGATTGTGGATTGAGGATTGAGGATTGAGGATTGAGGATTGAATATTGAGTATTGAGGATTGAAGGTTGAGGATTGAGGATTGAGGATTGATAATTGAGGATTGAGGATTGAAGATTGAGGATTGAGGATTATAATTGAGTATTGAGGATTGAAGATTGAGGATTGAGATTTGATTATTGAATACTGTGGTTTGAGTACCGAACCATGCGGATTCAGGATATTCTATTGAGTATTGAGAATTGAGGATTGATGGTTGAGTATTGAGGAATGTTGTCTGAGGGTTGTGTGTTGAATATTGAGGATTGGGGATTGAGGACTGAGGTTTGAGGAATGAGGATTGAGGGTTGAGGATTGAGGATTGAGGATTGAGGATTGAGGATTGAGTATTGAAGATTGAGTATTGATGCCTGAGGACTGAGGATCGAGGATTGAGGATTGAGGATTGTGAATTGAGAATTGAGTATGAGGACTGAGGATCGAGGATTGAGGATTGAGGATTGTGAATTGAGAATTGAGTATGAGGACTGAGGGTTAAGGATTGAGGTTTGAGGGATGAGGATTGAGGGTTGGGGAATGAGGATTGAGGATTGAGGATTGAGGATTGAGCATTGAAGATTGAGTATTGATGCCTGAGGATTGAGGATTGAGGATTGATGATTGAGGATCGAGGATTGAAGGTTGAGAATTGAGGATTGAAGGTTGAGGATTGAGGATTGAGGATTGAGGATGGAGGATGAGGGCTGATGGTTGAGGATTGAGGATTGAGGATTGAGGATTGAGGATTGAAGATTGAGGATTGAGGATTGAGGATTGAGGATTGAGGATTGAGGATTGAAGATTGAATATTGATGATTGAAGATTGAGGATTGAAGAATGAGCATTGAGGTTTGAGGATTGAGTATTGAGGATTGCAGATTGAGTATTGAGGATTGAGGATTGAGGATTGAGGATTGAGGATTGTGGATTGATGATTGAGGATTGAGGATTGAGGATTGAATATTGAGTATTGAGGATTGAAGATTGAGGATTGAGGATTGAGGATTGATAATTGAGGATTGAGGATTGAAGATTGAGGATTGAGGATTGAAATTGAGTATTGAGGATTGAAGATTGAGGATTGAGATTTGATTATTGAATATTGTGGTTTGAGTACCGAAACATGCGGATTCAGGATATTCTATTGAGTACTGAGTATTGAGGATTGATGGTTGAGTATTGAGGAATGTTGGCTGAGGGTTGTGTGTTGAATATTGAGGATTGGGTATTGAGGATTGAGGATTGAGGATTGAGGATTGAAGATTGAGTATTGATGATTGAATATTGAGGATTGAGGATTGAGGTTTGAGGATTGAGGACGAGGACTGACTGTAGAGGATTGATGTTTGAGGATTGAGGATTGAGGAACGAGGATGAGGATGAGGGCTGAGGGTCGGGGACTGAGGTTTGACGACTGAGGACTGAGGATTGAGGATTGAGAATTGAGGACTGATGATTTAGGATTGAAGATTGAGGATTGGGTATTGAGGATTGAAGGATGAGGATTGAGGATTGAGGATTGAGTGTTGCGGATTGAGGACCTAGGATTGGAGATTGATTATTGACGATTGATGATTGGGGATTGAGGATTGAGGATTGAGGATCTAGGATTGGTAATCGATTATTGAGGATTGAGGTTTGAGGTCTGAGGACTGAGGATTGAGTATTGAGAATTGAGGATTGATGATTGAGGATTGAAGATTGAGGATGGGGGACTGAGTGTTGAGGGTTGAGTGATGAGAATTGAAGTTTGTGAATAGAGATTTTAAGATTGCAGACTGAGTATTGAGTATTGAAAGGTGTGAATTGAAGATATTCTATTGAGGATTGAGAACTGACGAATGATTGTTGAGGACTGACGACTGAAGGTTGAGGATTCAGGATTGTGGATTCAGGATTGAGGGTTGAGGATTGAGGATTGAGGATTGAGGATTGAGGATTGAGGATTGAGTATTGAAGATTGAGTATTGATGCCTGAGGACTGAGGATCGAGGATTGAGGATTGAGGATTGTGAATTGAGAATTGAGTATGAGGACTGAGGGTTGAGGATTGAGGTTTGAGGGATGAGGATTGAGGGTTGGGGAATGAGGATTGAGGATTGAGGATTGAGGATTGAGCATTGAAGATTGAGTATTGATGCCTGAGGATTGAGGATTGAGGATTGATGATTGAGGATCGAGGATTGAAGGTTGAGAATTGAGGATTGAAGGTTGAGGATTGAGGATTGAGGATTGAGGATGGAGGATGAGGGCTGATGGTTGAGGATTGAGGATTGAGAATTGAGGATTGAGGATTGAGGATTGAGGATTGAGGATTGAGGATTGAAGATTGAGGATTGAGGATTGAGGATTGAGGATTGAGGATTGAGGATTGAAGATTGAATATTGATGATTGAAGATTGAGGATTGAAGAATGAGCATTGAGGTTTGAGGATTGAGTATTGAGGATTGCAGATTGAGTAATGAGGATTGAGGATTGAGGATTGAGGATTGAGGATTGTGGATTGATGATTGAGGATTGAGGATTGAGGATTGAATATTGAGTATTGAGGATTGAAGATTGAGGATTGAGGATTGAGGATTGATAATTGAGGATTGAGGATTGAAGATTGAGGATTGAGGATTGAAATTGAGTATTGAGGATTGAAGATTGAGGATTGAGATTTGATTATTGTATATTGTGGTTTGAGTACCGAAACATGCGGATTCAGGATATTCTATTGAGTATTGAGTATTGAGGATTGATGGTTGAGTATTGAGGAATGTTGGCTGAGGGTTGTGTGTTGAATATTGAGGATTGGGTATTGAGGATTGAGGATTGAGGATTGAGGATTGAAGATTGAGTATTGATGATTGAATATTGAGGATTGAGTATTGAGGTTTGAGGATTGAGGACGAGGACTGACGGTAGAGGATTGATGTTTGAGGATTGAGGATTGAGGACCGAGGATTGAGGATGAGGGCTGAGGGTCGGGGACTGAGGTTTGACGACTGAGGACTGAGGATTGAGGATTGAGAATTGAGGACTGATGATTGAGGATTGAAGATTGAGGATTGGGTATTGAGGATTGAAGGATGAGGATTGAGGATTGAGGATTGAGTGTTGCGGATTGAGGACCTAGGATTGGAGATTGATTATTGACGATTGATGATTGGGGATTGAGGATTGAGGATTGAGGATCTAGGATTGGTAATCGATTATTGAGGATTGAGGTTTGAGGTCTGAGGACTGAGGATTGAGTATTGAGAATTGAGGATTGATGATTGAGGATTGAAGATTGAGGATGGGGGACTGAGTGTTGAGGGTTGAGTGATGAGAATTGAAGTTTGTGGATAGAGATTTTAAGATTGCAGACTGAGTATTGAGTATTGAAAGGTGTGAATTGAAGATATTCTATTGAGGATTGAGAACTGACGAATGATTGTTGAGGACTGACGACTGAAGGTTGAGGATTCAGGATTGTGGATTCAGGATTGAGGTTTGAGGACTGAGAATTGAGGATTGAGTATTGAGGATTGAGGATTGAGGATTGAGGATTGAGGATTGAGGATTGAAGATTGAGGATTGGGTATTGTGGATTGAACATTCAGGATTGAGGATTGAGGATTGAGGATTGAGGACTGAAGATTGAATATTGATGATTGATGATTGAGGATTGAGGATTGAAGGTTGTGGATAGAGGACGAGGACTGCGGGGTGGATATTGATGTTTGAGGTCTGAGGATTGAGGATTGAGGATTGAGAATTGAGGATTGAGGATAGAGGATTGAAGATTGAGGATTGGGTATTGGGGATTGAAGAATGAGGATTGAGGGTTGAGGATTGAGGATTGAGGATTGCAGATAGAGTATTGTGGATTGAGGATTGAGTATTGAGGATTGAGGGTTGAGGGTTGAGGATTGAGGATTGAGGATTGAGGATTGAAGATTGAGTATTGAGGATTGAAGATTGAGGATCGAGGATTGAGGATTGAGGATTGAGGATTGAGGATTGAGTATTGAAGATTGAATATTGATGATTGAAGATTGAGGATTGAGGATTGAAGGTTGTGGATAGAGGACGAGGACTGAGGGGTGAATATTGATGTTTGAGGTCTGAGGATTGAGGATTGAGGATTGAGAATTGAGGATTGAGGATAGAGGATTGAAGATTGAGGATTGGGTATTGAGGATAGAGGAATGAGTATTGAGGATTGAGGATTGAGGATTGAGGATTGCAGATTGAGTATTGAGGATTGAGGATTGAGGATTGAGGATTGAGGATTGAGGGTTGAGGATTGAGGATTGAGGATTGAGGATTGAAGATTGAGTATTGATGATTGAATATTGAGGATTGAGGATTGAGGTTTGAGGATTGAGGACGAGGACTGACTGTTGAGGATTGAGGTTTGAGGATTGAGGATTGTGGATTGAGGACTGAGGATTGAGGATTGAGGATTGAGCATTGAGGATTGAGGATTGATGACTGGGGATTGAGGATTGAAGATTGAGTATTAAGGATTGAAGATTGGGGATTGAGGATCTAGGATTGGAGGTTGATTATTGAGGATTGAAGATTGAGGATTGAGGATTGAGGATTGAGGATTGAGAGTTGATAATTGAGGATGAGGACTGAGGGTTGAGGATTGAGGTTTGAGGAATGAGGACTGAGGATTGAGGATTGAGAATTGAGGCCTGATGATTGAGGATTGAAGATTGAGGATTGGGTATTGAGGATTGAAGAATGAGGATTGAGGATTGAGGATTGAGGGTTGAGGATTGCAGATTGAGTATTGAGGATTGAGGATTGAGGATTGAGGATTGAGGATTGAGGATTGAGGATTGAGGATTGAGGATTGAGGATTGAGAATTGAGGATTGAGGATTGAGAATTGAGGATTGAGGATAGAGGATTGAAGATTGAGGATTGAGGATTGAGGATTGAGGATTGAGGATTGAATATTGAATATTGATGATTGAAGATCGAGGATTGAGGATTGAAGGTTGTGGATAGAGGACGAGGACTGAGGGTTGAATATTGATGTTTGAGGTCTGAGGATTGAGGATTGAGGATTGAGAATTGAGGATTGAGGATTGGGGATTGAAGATTGAGGATTGGGTATTGAGGATTGAAGAATTAGGATTGAGGATTGAGGATTGAGGATTGAGGATTGCAGATTGAGTATTGAGGATTGAGGATTGAGGATTGAAGATTGAGGATTGAGGACTGAGGATTGAGGATTGAGGATTGAGGATTGAGGATTGAGGACTGAAGATTGAATATTGATGATTGATGATTGAGGATTGAGGATTGAAGGTTGTGGATAGAGGACGAGGACTGCGGGGTGGATATTGATGTTTGAGGTCTGAGGATTGAGGATTGAGGATTGAGAATTGAGGATTGAGGATAGAGGATTGAAGATTGAGGATTGGGTATTGGGGATTGAAGAATGAGGATTGAGGGTTGAGGATTGAGGATTGAGGATTGCAGATAGAGTATTGTGGATTGAGGATTGAGTATTGAGGATTGAGGGTTGAGGGTTGAGGATTGAGGATTGAGGATTGAGGATTGAAGATTGAGTATTGAGGATTGAAGATTGAGGATCGAGGATTGAGGATTGAGGATTGAGGATTGAGGATTGAGTATTGAAGATTGAATATTGATGATTGAAGATTGAGGATTGAGGATTGAAGGTTGTGGATAGAGGACGAGGACTGAGGGGTGAATATTGATGTTTGAGGTCTGAGGATTGAGGATTGAGGATTGAGAATTGAGGATTGAGGATAGAGGATTGAAGATTGAGGATTGGGTATTGAGGATAGAGGAATGAGTATTGAGGATTGAGGATTGAGGATTGAGGATTGCAGATTGAGTATTGAGGATTGAGGATTGAGGATTGAGGATTGAGGATTGAGGGTTGAGGATTGAGGATTGAGGATTGAGGATTGAAGATTGAGTATTGATGATTGAATATTGAGGATTGAGGATTGAGGTTTGAGGATTGAGGACGAGGACTGACTGTTGAGGATTGAGGTTTGAGGATTGAGGATTGTGGATTGAGGACTGAG
The DNA here is from genome assembly GCF_051401765.1 of Calliopsis andreniformis. Classification (NCBI taxonomy): domain Eukaryota; kingdom Metazoa; phylum Arthropoda; class Insecta; order Hymenoptera; family Andrenidae; genus Calliopsis; species Calliopsis andreniformis. The sequence continues at coordinate 371,778 of NW_027480709.1, read as the reverse complement.
GATTGAGGATTGAGGATTGAGCATTGAGGATTGAGGATTGATGACTGGGGATTGAGGATTGAAGATTGAGTATTAAGGATTGAAGATTGGGGATTGAGGATCTAGGATTGGAGGTTGATTATTGAGGATTGAAGATTGAGGATTGAGGATTGAGGATTGAGGATTGAGAGTTGATAATTGAGGATGAGGACTGAGGGTTGAGGATTGAGGTTTGAGGAATGAGGACTGAGGATTGAGGATTGAGAATTGAGGCCTGATGATTGAGGATTGAAGATTGAGGATTGGGTATTGAGGATTGAAGAATGAGGATTGAGGATTGAGGATTGAGGGTTGAGGATTGCAGATTGAGTATTGAGGATTGAGGATTGAGGATTGAGGATTGAGGATTGAGGATTGAGGATTGAGGATTGAGGATTGAGGATTGAGAATTGAGGATTGAGGATTGAGAATTGAGGATTGAGGATAGAGGATTGAAGATTGAGGATTGAGGATTGAGGATTGAGGATTGAGGATTGAATATTGAATATTGATGATTGAAGATCGAGGATTGAGGATTGAAGGTTGTGGATAGAGGACGAGGACTGAGGGTTGAATATTGATGTTTGAGGTCTGAGGATTGAGGATTGAGGATTGAGGATTGAGAATTGAGGATTGAGGATTGGGGATTGAAGATTGAGGATTGGGTATTGAGGATTGAAGAATTAGGATTGAGGATTGAGGATTGAGGATTGAGGATTGCAGATTGAGTATTGAGGATTGAGGATTGAGGATTGAAGATTGAGGATTGAGGACTGAGGATTGAGGATTGAGGATTGAGGATTGAAGATTGAGTATTGAGGATTGAAGATTGAGGATTGAGTATTGAGGATTGAGGATTCAGGATTGAGGATTGAGGATTGTGGATTGAGGATTGAGAATTGAGGATTGAGGATTGAATATTGGGTATTGAGGATTGAAGGTTGAGGATTGAGGATTGAGGATTGAGGATTGAGGGTTGGGGATTGAAGATTGAATATTGATGATTGAAGATTGAGGATTGAGGATTGAGTATTGAGGATTGCAGATTGAGTATTGAGGATTGAGGATTGAGGATTGAGGATTGAGGATTGAGGATTGTGGATTGAGGATTGAGGATGGAGGATTGAGGATTGAATATTGAGTATTGAGGATTGAAGGTTGAGGATTGAGGATTGAGGATTGATAATTGAGGATTGAGGATTGAAGATTGAGGATTGAGGATTATAATTGAGTATTGAGGATTGAAGATTGAGGATTGAGATTTGATTATTGAATATTGTGGTTTGAGTACCGAACCATGCGGATTCAGGATATTCTATTGAGTATTGAGAATTGAGGATTGATGGTTGAGTATTGAGGAATGTTGTCTGAGGGTTGTGTGTTGAATATTGAGGATTGGGGATTGAGGACTGAGGTTTGAGGAATGAGGATTGAGGGTTGAGGATTGAGGATTGAGGATTGAGGATTGAGGATTGAGTATTGAAGATTGAGTATTGATGCCTGAGGACTGAGGATCGAGGATTGAGGATTGAGGATTGGAGATTGATTATTGAGGATTGAAGATTGAGGATTGAGGATTGAGGACTGAGAATTGAGAATTGAGTATGAGGACTGAGGGTTGAGGATTGAGGTTTGAGGGATGAGGATTGAGGGTTGGGGAATGAGGATTGAGGATTGAGGATTGAGGATTGAGCATTGAAGATAGAGTATTGATGCCTGAGGATTGAGGATTGAGGATTGATGATTGAGGATCGAGGATTGAAGATTGAGAATTGAGGATTGAAGGTTGAGGATTGAGGATTGACGATTGAGGATGGAGGATGAGGGCTGATGGTTGAGGATTGAGGATTGAAGATTGAGTATTGAGGATTGAAGATTGAGGATTGAGTATTGAGGATTGAGGATTCAGGATTGAGGATTGAGGATTGTGGATTGAGGATTGAGGATTGAGGATTGAGGATTGAATATTGGGTATTGAGGATTGAAGGTTGAGGATTGAGGATTGAGGATTGAGGATTGAGGGTTGGGGATTGAAGATTGAATATTGATGATTGAAGATTGAGGATTGAGGATTGAGTATTGAGGATTGCAGATTGAGTATTGAGGATTGAGGATTGAGGATTGAGGATTGAGGATTGAGGATTGTGGATTGAGGATTGAGGATGGAGGATTGAGGATTGAATATTGAGTATTGAGGATTGAAGGTTGAGGATTGAGGATTGAGGATTGATAATTGAGGATTGAGGATTGAAGATTGAGGATTGAGGATTATAATTGAGTATTGAGGATTGAAGATTGAGGATTGAGATTTGATTATTGAATATTGTGGTTTGAGTACCGAACCATGCGGATTCAGGATATTCTATTGAGTATTGAGAATTGAGGATTGATGGTTGAGTATTGAGGAATGTTGTCTGAGGGTTGTGTGTTGAATATTGAGGATTGGGGATTGAGGACTGAGGTTTGAGGAATGAGGATTGAGGGTTGAGGATTGAGGATTGAGGATTGAGGATTGAGGATTGAGTATTGAAGATTGAGTATTGATGCCTGAGGACTGAGGATCGAGGATTGAGGATTGAGGTTTGGAGATTGATTATTGAGGATTGAAGATTGAGGATTGAGGATTGAGGACTGAGAATTGAGAATTGAGTATGAGGACTGAGGGTTGAGGATTGAGGTTTGAGGGATGAGGATTGAGGGTTGGGGAATGAGGATTGAGGATTGAGGATTGAGCATTGAAGATTGAGTATTGATGCCTGTGGATTGAGGATTGAGGATTGATGATTGAGGATCGAGGATTGAAGATTGAGAATTGAGGATTGAAGGTTGAGGATTGAGGATTGAGGATTGAGGATGGAGGATGAGGGCTGATGGTTGAGGATTGAGGATTGAGAATTGAGGATTGAGGATTGAGGATTGAGGATTGAGGATTGAGGATTGAAGATTGAGGATTGAGGATTGAGGATTGAGGATTGAGGATTGAGGATTGAGGATTGAGGATTGAAGATTGAGTATTGATGATTGAATATTGAGGATTGAGGATTGAGGTTTGAGGATTGTGGACGAGGACTGACGGTAGAGGATTGATGTTTGAGGATTGAGGATTGAGGACCGAGGATTGAGGATGAGGGCTGAGGGTCGGGGACTGAGGTTTGACGACTGAGGACTGAGGATTGAGGATTGAGAATTGAGGACTGATGATTGAGGATTGAAGATTGAGGATTGGGTATTGAGGATTGAAGGATGAGGATTGAGGATTGAGGATTGAGGGTTGCGCATTGAGGACCTAGGATTGGAGATTGATTATTGACGATTGATGATTTGGGATTGAGGATTGAGGATTGAGGATCTAGGATTGGTAATCGATTATAGAGGATTGAGGTTTGAGGTCTGAGGACTGAGGATTGAGTATTGAGAATTGAGGATTGAGGATTGAAGATTGAGGATTGTGTGTTGAGGATTGACGAATGAGGATTGAGGATAGAGGATTGAGGATTGAGGATTGAGTATTGAGGATTGAAGATTGAGTATTGAGGATTGAAAGGTGTGAATTGAAGATATTCTATTGAGGATTGAGAACTGACGAATGATTGTTGAGGACTGACGACTGAAGGTTGAGGATTCAGGATTGTGGATACAGGATTGAGGTTTGAGGACTGAGAATTGAGGATTGAGTATTGAGGATTGAGGATTGAGGATTGAGGATTGAGGATTGAGGATTGAAGATTGAGGATTGGGTATTGTGGATTGAACATTCAGGATTGAGGATTGAGGATTGAGGATTGAGGACTGAAGATTGAATATTGATGATTGATTATTGAGGATTGAGGATTGAGGGTTGTGAATTGAGGACGAGGACTGAGGGTTGAGTATTGATGTGTGAGGTCTGAGGATTGAGGATTGAGGATTGAGAGTTGAGGATTGAGGATTGAAGATTGAGGATTGTGTGTTGAGGATTGACGAATGAGGATTGAGGATAGAGGATTGAGGATTGAGGATTGAGTATTGAGGATTGAAGATTGAGTATTGAGGATTGAACATTGAGGCTTGAGGATTGAGAATTGAGGATTGGGGATTGAAGATTGAGTATTGAGGATTGAAGATTGAGGATTGAGGATTGAGGATTGAGGATTGAGGATTGAGGATTGAGGATTGAGGATTGAGGATTGAGGATTGAGTATTGAAGATTGAATATTGATGATTGAAGATTGAGGATTGAGGATTGAAGGTTGTGGATAGAGGACGAGGACTGAGGGGTGGATATTGATGTTTGAGGTCTGAGGATTGAGGATTGAGGATTGAGAATTGAGGATTGAGGATAGAGGATTGAAGATTGAGGATTGGGTATTGGGGATTGAAGAATGAGGATTGAGGGTTGAGGATTGAGGATTGAGGATTGCAGATAGAGTATTGAGGATTGAGGATTGAGTATTGAGGATTGAGGGTTGAGGGTTGAGGATTGAGGATTGAGGATTGAGGATTGAAGATTGAGTATTGAGGATTGAAGATTGAGGATTGAGGATTGAGGATTGAGGATTGAGGATTGAGGATTGAGGAATGAGTATTGAAGATTGAATATTGTTGATTGAAGATTGAGGATTGAGGATTGAAGGTTGTGGATAGAGGACGAGGACTGAGGGGTGAATATTGATGTTTGAGGTCTGAGGATTGAGGATTGAGGATTGAGAATTGAGGATTGAGGATAGAGGATTGAAGATTGAGGATTGGGTATTGAGGATAGAAGAATGAGTATTGAGGATTGAGGATTGAGGATTGAGGATTGCAGATTGAGTATTGAGGATTGAGGATTGAGGATTGAGGATTGAGGATTGAGGGTTGAGGATTGAGGATTGAGGATTGAGGATTGAAGATTGAGTATTGATGATTGAATATTGAGGATTGAGGATTGAGGTTTGAGGATTGAGGACGAGGACTGACTGTTGAGGATTGAGGTTTGAGGATTGAGGATTGTGGATTGAGGACTGAGGATTGAGGACTGAGGATTGAGCATTGAGGATTGAGGATTGATGACTGGGGATTGAGGATTGAAGATTGAGTATTAAGGATTGAAGATTGGGGATTGAGGATCTAGGATTGGAGATTGACTATTGAGGATTGAAGATTGAGGATAGAGGATTGAAGCTTGAGGATTGGGTATTGAGGATAGAAGAATGAGTATTGAGGATTGAGGATTGAGGATTGAGGATTGCAGATTGAGTATTGAGGATTGAGGATTGAAGATTGAGGATTGAGGACTGAGGATTGAGTATTGAGGATTGAGGATTGAAGATTGAGTATTGAGGATTGAAGATTGAGGATTGAGGATTGAGGATTGAGGATTGAGGTTGAGGATTGAAGATTGAAGATTGGGGATTGAGAATTGACGATTGAGGATTGAGTATTGGGGATTGAGAATTGAGGATTGAGGATTGAAATTGAGTATTGAGGATTGAAGATTGAGGATTGAGACTTGATTATTGAATATTGTGGATTGAGTATTGAACCATGAGTATTCAGAATATTGTATTGAGTATTGAGAATTGAGGATTGATGGTTGAGTATTGAGGATTGATGGCTGAGGGTTGTGTCTTGAATATTGAGGATTGAGGATTGAGGATTGAGGATAGAGCATTGAGGATTGAAGATTGAGTATTGATGATTGAAGATTGAGGATTGAGGATTGAGGATTGAGGATTGAGGTTGAGGATTGAAGATTGAGGATTGAGCATTGAGGTTTGAAGATTGATGACTGGGGATTGAGGATTGAAGATTGAGTATTAAGGATTGAAGATTGGGGATTGAGGATCTAAGATTGGAGATTGATTATTGAGGATTGAAGATTGAGGATTGAGGATTGAGGATTGAGAATTGAGAATTGAGGATGAGGACTGAGGGTTGAGGACTGAGGTTTGAGGAATGAGGATTGAGGGTTGAGGATTGAGGATTGAGGATTGAAGATTGAGGATTGAGGATTGAGGATTGAGGATTGAGGGTTGGGGATTGAAGATTGAATATTGATGATTGAAGATTGAGGATTGAGGATTGAGTATTGAGGATTGCAGATTGAGTATTGAGGATTGAGGATTCAGGATTGAGGATTGAGGATTGTGGATTGAGGATTGAGGATTGAGGATTGAGGATTGAATATTGGGTATTGAGGATTGAAGGTTGAGGATTGAGGATTGAGGATTGAGGATTGAGGGTTGGGGATTGAAGATTGAATATTGATGATTGAAGAATGAGGATTGAGGATTGAGTATTGAGGATTGCAGATTGAGTATTGAGGATTGAGGATTGAGGATTGAGGATTGAGGATTGAGGATTGTGGATTGAGGATTGAGGATTGAGGATTGAGGATTGAATATTGAGTATTGAGGATTGAAGGTTGAGGATTGAGGATTGAGGATTGATAATTGAGGATTGAGGATTGAAGATTGAGGATTGAGGATTATAATTGAGTATTGAGGATTGAAGATTGAGGATTGAGATTTGATTATTGAATATTGTGGTTTGAGTACCGAACCATGCGGATTCAGGATATTCTATTGAGTATTGAGAATTGAGGATTGATGGTTGAGTATTGAGGAATGTTGTCTGAGGGTTGTGTGTTGAATATTGAGGATTGGGGATTGAGGACTGAGGTTTGAGGAATGAGGATTGAGGGTTGAGGATTGAGGATTGAGGATTGAGGATTGAGGATTGAGTATTGAAGATTGAGTATTGATGCCTGAGGACTGAGGATCGAGGATTGAGGATTGAGGATTGGAGATTGATTATTGAGGATTGAAGATTGAGGATTGAGGATTGAGGATTGAGAATTGAGAATTGAGTATGAGGACTGAGGGTTGAGGATTGAGGTTTGAGGGATCAGGATTGAGGGTTGGGGAATGAGGATTGAGGATTGAGGATTGAGGATTGAGCATTGAAGATTGAGTATTGATGCCTGAGGATTGAGGATTGAGGATTGATGATTGAGGATCGAGGATTGAAGATTGAGAATTGAGGATTGAAGGTTGAGGATTGAGGATTGAGGATTGAGGATGGAGGATTGAGGATTGAGGATTGAGTATTGAAGATTGAATATTGATGATTGAAGATTGAGGATTGAGGATTGAAGGTTGTGGATAGAGGACGAGGACATTTGGGTGAATATTGATGTTTGAGGTCTGAGGATTGAGGATTGAGGATTGAGAATTGAGGATTGAGGATAGAGGATTGAAGATTGAGGATTGGGTATTGAGGATAGAAGAATGAGTATTGAGGATTGAGGATTGAGGATTGAGGATTGCAGATTGAGTATTGAGGATTGAGGACTGATGATTGAGGACTGAAGATTGAGGATTGTGGATTCAGGATTGAGGTTTCAGGACTGAGAATTGAGGATTGAGTATTGAGGGTTGAGGATTGAGGATTGAGGATTGAGGATTGAAGATTGAGGATTGGGTATTTCGGGTTGGACATTGAGGATTGAGGATTGAGGATTGAGGATTGAGGATTGAGGACTGAAGATTGAATATTGATGATTGATGATTGAGGATTGAGGATTGAGGGTTGTGGATTGAGGACGAGGACTGAGGGTTGAGTATTCATGTGTGAGGTCTGAGGATTGAGGTTTGAGGATTGAGAGTTGAGGATTGAGGATTGAAGATAGAGGATTGGGTATTGAGGATTGAAGAATGAGGATTGAGGATTGAGGATTGAGGATTGAGGATTGAAGATTGAGTATTGGGGATTGAACATTGAGGATTGAGGATTGAGAATTGAGGATTGGGGATTGAAGATTGAGTATTGAGGATTGAAGATTGAGGATTGAGGATTGAGAATTGAGGATTGAGGACTGAGGATTGAGGATTTAGGATTGAGGATTGAAGATTGAATATTGATGATTGAAGATTGAGGATTGAGGATTGATGGTTGTGGATAGAGGACGAGGACTGAGGGTTGAATATTGATGTTTGAGGTCTGAGGGTTGAGGATTGAGGATTGAGAATTGAGGATTGAGGATTGAGGATTGAAGATTGAGGATTGGGTATTGAGGATTGAAGAATGAGGATTGAGGATTGAGGATTGAGGATTGAGGATTGCAGATTGAGTATTGAGGATTGAGGATTGAGGATTGAGGATTGAGGATTGATGATTGAGGATTGAGGATTGATGATTGAAGATTGAGTATTGAGGATTGAATATTGAGGATTGAGGATTGTGGATTGAGGATTGAGGATTGAGGTTGAGGATTGAAGATTGAGGATTGGGGATTGAGGATTGACGATTGAGGATTGAGTATTGGGAATTGAGAATTGAGGATTGAGGATTGAAATTGAGTATTGACGATTGAATATTCAGGATTGAGACTTGATTATTGAATATTGTGGATTGAGTATTGAACCATGTGTATTCAGAATATTCTATTGAGTATTGAGAATTGAGGATTAATGGTTGAGTATTGAGGATTGATGGCTGAGGGTTATGTCTTGAATATTGAGGATTGAGGATTGAGGATTGAGGATAGAGCATTGAGGATTGAAGACTGAGTATTGATGATTGAATATTGAGGATTGAGGATTGAGGTTTGAGGATTGAGGACGAGGACTGACGGTTGAGGATTGAGGTTTGAGGATTGAGGATTGTGGATTGAGGATTGAGGATCGAGGATTGAGGATTGAGCATTGAGGATTGAAGATTGATGACTGGGGATTGAGGATTGAAGATTGATTATTAAGGATTGAAGATTGGGGATTGAGGATCTAGGATTGGAGATTGATTATTGAGGATTGAAGATTGAGGATTGAGGATTGAGGATTGAGGATTGAGAGTTGATAATTGAGGATGAGGACTGAGGGTTGAGGATTGAGGTTTGAGGAATGAGGACTGAGGATTGAGGATTGAGAATTGAGGCCTGATGATTGAGGATTGAAGATTGAGGATTGGGTATTGAGGATTGAAGAATGAGGATTGAGGATTGAGGATTGAGGGTTGAGGATTGCAGATTGAGTATTGAGGATTGAGGATTGAGGATTGAGGATTGAGGATTGAGGATTGAGGATTGAGGATTGAGGATTGAGGTTGAGGATTGAAGATTGAGGATTGAGGATTGAGGATTGAGGATTGAAGATTGAATATTGATGATTGAAGGTTGAGGATTGAGCATTGATGGTTGTGGATAGAGGACGAGGACTGAGGGTTGAATATTGATGTTTGAGGTCTGAGGATTGAGGATTGAGGATTGAGAATTGAGGATTGAGGATTGAGGATTGAAGATTGAAGATTGGGTATTGAGGATTGAAGAATGAGGATTGAGGATTGGGGATTGAGGATTGACGATTGCAGATTACGTATTGAGGATTGAGGATTGAGATTTGATTATTGAATATTGTGGATTGAGTATTGAACCATGAGTATTCAGAATATTCTATTGAGTATTGAGAATTGAGGATTGATGGTTGAGTATTGAGGATTGATGGCTGAGCGTTGTGTCTTGAATATTGAGGATTGAGGATTTGAGAATTGAGGATAGAGCACTGAGGATTGAAGATTGAGTATTGATGATTGAATATTGAGGATTGAGGATTGAGGTTTGAGGATTGAGGACGAGGACTGACGGTTGAGGATTGAGGTTTGAGGATTGAGGATTGTGGATTGAGGACTGAGGATTGAGGATTGAGGATTGTGCATTGAGGATTGAAGATTGATGACTGGGGATTGAGGATTGAAGATTGAGTATTAAGGATTGAAGATTGGGGATTGAGGATCTAGGATTGGAGATTGATTATTGAGGATTGAAGATTGAGTATTGAGGATTCAGGATTGAGAATTGAGAATTGAGGATGAGGACTGAGGGTTGAGGATTGAGGTTTGAGGAATGAGGACTGAGGATTGAGGATTGAGAATCGAGGACTGATGATTGAGGATTGAAGATTGAGGATTGTGGATTCAGGATTGAGGTTTGAGGACTGAGAATTGAGGATTGAGTATTGAGGGTTGAGGATTGAGGATTGAGGATTGAGGATTGAAGATTGAGGATTGGGTATTTCGGATTGAACGTTGAGGATTGAGGATTGAGGATTGAGGATTGAGGATTGAGGACTGAAGATTGAATATTGATGATTGATGATTGAGGATTGAGGATTGAGGGTTGTGGATTGAGGACGAGGACTGAGGGTTGAGTATTGATGTGTGAGGTCTGAGGATTGAGGATTGAGGATTGAGAGTTGAAGATTGAGGATTGAAGATTGAGGATTGGGTATTGAGGATTGAAGAATGAGGATTGAGGATTGAGGTTTGAGGATTGAGGATTGAAGATTGAGTATTGAGGATTGAACATTGAGACTTGAGGAATGAGAATTGAGGATTGGGGATAGAAGATTGAGTATTGAGTATTGAAGATTGAGGATTGAGGATTGAGAATTGAGGATTGGGGATTGAAGATTGAGTATTGAGGATTGAAGATTGAGGATTGAGGATTGAGGATTGAGGATTGAGGATTGAAGATTGCGGATTGTGGATTGAGGATTGAGGATTGAGGGTTGAGGATTGAAGATTGAGGATTGTGGATTCAGGATTGAGGTTTCAGGACTGAGAATTGAGGATTGAGTATTGAGGGTTGAGGATTGAGGATTGAGGATTGAGGATTGAAGATTGAGGATTGGGTATTTCGGGTTGGACATTGAGGATTGAGGATTGAGGATTGAGGATTGAGGATTGAGGACTGAAGATTGAATATTGATGATTGATGATTGAGGATTGAGGATTGAGGGTTGTGGATTGAGGACGAGGACTGAGGGTTGAGTATTCATGTGTGAGGTCTGAGGATTGAGGTTTGAGGATTGAGAGTTGAGGATTGAGGATTGAAGATAGAGGATTGGGTATTGAGGATTGAAGAATGAGGATTGAGGATTGAGGATTGAGGATTGAGGATTGAAGATTGAGTATTGGGGATTGAACATTGAGGATTGAGGATTGAGAATTGAGGATTGGGGATTGAAGATTGAGTATTGAGGATTGAAGATTGAGGATTGAGGATTGAGAATTGAGGATTGAGGACTGAGGATTGAGGATTTAGGATTGAGGATTGAAGATTGAATATTGATGATTGAAGATTGAGGATTGAGGATTGATGGTTGTGGATAGAGGACGAGGACTGAGGGTTGAATATTGATGTTTGAGGTCTGAGGGTTGAGGATTGAGGATTGAGAATTGAGGATTGAGGATTGAGGATTGAAGATTGAGGATTGGGTATTGAGGATTGAAGAATGAGGATTGAGGATTGAGGATTGAGGATTGAGGATTGCAGATTGTGTATTGAGGATTGAGGATTGAGGATTGAGGATTGAGGATTGATGATTGAGGATTGAGGATTGATGATTGAAGATTGAGTATTGAGGATTGAATATTGAGGATTGAGGATTGAGGATTGAGGATTGAGGTTGAGGATTGAAGATTGAGGATTGGGGATTGAGGATTGACGATTGAGGATTGAGTATTGGGAATTGAGAATTGAGGATTGAGGATTGAAATTGAGTATTGACGATTGAATATTCAGGATTGAGACTTGATTATTGAATATTGTGGATTGAGTATTGAACCATGTGTATTCAGAATATTCTATTGAGTATTGAGAATTGAGGATTAATGGTTGAGTATTGAGGATTGATGGCTGAGGGTTATGTCTTGAATATTGAGGATTGAGGATTGAGGATTGAGGATAGAGCATTGAGGATTGAAGACTGAGTATTGATGATTGAATATTGAGGATTGAGGATTGAGGTTTGAGGATTGAGGACGAGGACTGACGGTTGAGGATTGAGGTTTGAGGATTGAGGATTGTGGATTGAGGATTGAGGATCGAGGATTGAGGATTGAGCATTGAGGATTGAAGATTGATGACTGGGGATTGAGGATTGAAGATTGATTATTAAGGATTGAAGATTGGGGATTGAGGATCTAGGATTGGAGATTGATTATTGAGGATTGAAGATTGAGGATTGAGGATTGAGGATTGAGGATTGAGAGTTGATAATTGAGGATGAGGACTGAGGGTTGAGGATTGAGGTTTGAGGAATGAGGACTGAGGATTGAGGATTGAGAATTGAGGCCTGATGATTGAGGATTGAAGATTGAGGATTGGGTATTGAGGATTGAAGAATGAGGATTGAGGATTGAGGATTGAGGGTTGAGGATTGCAGATTGAGTATTGAGGATTGAGGATTGAGGATTGAGGATTGAGGATTGAGGATTGAGGATTGAGGATTGAGGATTGAGGTTGAGGATTGAAGATTGAGGATTGAGGATTGAGGATTGAGGATTGAAGATTGAATATTGATGATTGAAGGTTGAGGATTGAGCATTGATGGTTGTGGATAGAGGACGAGGACTGAGGGTTGAATATTGATGTTTGAGGTCTGAGGATTGAGGATTGAGGATTGAGAATTGAGGATTGAGGATTGAGGATTGAAGATTGAAGATTGGGTATTGAGGATTGAAGAATGAGGATTGAGGATTGGGGATTGAGGATTGACGATTGCAGATTACGTATTGAGGATTGAGGATTGAGATTTGATTATTGAATATTGTGGATTGAGTATTGAACCATGAGTATTCAGAATATTCTATTGAGTATTGAGAATTGAGGATTGATGGTTGAGTATTGAGGATTGATGGCTGAGCGTTGTGTCTTGAATATTGAGGATTGAGGATTTGAGAATTGAGGATAGAGCACTGAGGATTGAAGATTGAGTATTGATGATTGAATATTGAGGATTGAGGATTGAGGTTTGAGGATTGAGGACGAGGACTGACGGTTGAGGATTGAGGTTTGAGGATTGAGGATTGTGGATTGAGGACTGAGGATTGAGGATTGAGGATTGTGCATTGAGGATTGAAGATTGATGACTGGGGATTGAGGATTGAAGATTGAGTATTAAGGATTGAAGATTGGGGATTGAGGACCTAGGATTGGAGATTGATTATTGAGGATTGAAGATTGAGTATTGAGGATTCAGGATTGAGAATTGAGAATTGAGGATGAGGACTGAGGGTTGAGGATTGAGGTTTGAGGAATGAGGACTGAGGATTGAGGATTGAGAATTGAGGACTGATGATTGAGGATTGAAGATTGAGGATTGTGGATTCAGGATTGAGGTTTGAGGACTGAGAATTGAGGATTGAGTATTGAGGGTTGAGGATTGAGGATTGAGGATTGAGGATTGAAGATTGAGGATTGGGTATTTCGGATTGAACGTTGAGGATTGAGGATTGAGGATTGAGGATTGAGGATTGAGGACTGAAGATTGAATATTGATGATTGATGATTGAGGATTGAGGATTGAGGGTTGTGGATTGAGGACGAGGACTGAGGGTTGAGTATTGATGTGTGAGGTCTGAGGATTGAGGATTGAGGATTGAGAGTTGAAGATTGAGGATTGAAGATTGAGGATTGGGTATTGAGGATTGAAGAATGAGGATTGAGGATTGAGGTTTGAGGATTGAGGATTGAAGATTGAGTATTGAGGATTGAACATTGAGACTTGAGGAATGAGAATTGAGGATTGGGGATAGAAGATTGAGTATTGAGTATTGAAGATTGAGGATTGAGGATTGAGAATTGAGGATTGGGGATTGAAGATTGAGTATTGAGGATTGAAGATTGAGGATTGAGGATTGAGGATTGAGGATTGAGGATTGAAGATTGCGGATTGTGGATTGAGGATTGAGGATTGAGGGTTGAGGATTGAAGTTTGAATATTGATGATTGAAGGTTGAGGATTGAGGATTGATGGTTGTGGATAGAGGTCGAGGACTGAGGGTTGAATATTGATGTTTGAGGTCTGAGGATTGAGGATTGAGGATTGAGAATTGAGGATTGAGGATTGAGGATTGAGGATTGTGGATTGAGGATTGAGGATTGAGGATTGAGGATTGAATATTGAGTATTGAGGATTGAAGGTTGAGGATTGAGGATTGAGGATTGATAATTGAGGATTGAGGATTGAAGATTGAGGATTGAGGATTGAAATTGAGAATTGAGGATTGAAGATTGAGGATTGAGATTTGATTATTCAATATTGTGGTTTGAGTACCGAACCATGCGGATTCAGGATATTCTATTGAGTATTGAGAATTGAGGATTGATGGTTGAGTATTGAGGAATGTTGGCTGAGGGTTGTGTGTTGAATATTGAGGATTGGGGATTGAGGACTGAGGTTTGAGGAATGAGGATTGAGGGTTGAGGATTGAGGATTGAGGATTGAGGATTGAGGATTGAGTATTGAAGATTGAGTATTGATGCCTGAGGACTGAGGATCGAGGATTGAGGATTGAGGATTGGAGATTGATTATTGAGGATTGAAGATTGAGGATTGAGGATTGAGGATTGAGAATTGAGAATTGAGTATGAGGACTGAGGGTTGAGGATTGAGGTTTGAGGGATGAGGATCGAGGGTTGGGGAATGAGGACTGAGGATTGAGGATTGAGGATTGAGCATTGAAGATTGAGTATTGATGCCTGAGGATTGAGGATTGAGGATTGATGATTGAGGATCGAGGATTGAAGATTGAGAATTGAGGATTGAAGGTTGAGGATTGAGGATTCAGGATTGAGGATTGAGGATGGAGGATGAGGGCTGATGGTTGAGGATTGAGGATTGAGAATTGAGGATTGAGGATTGAGGATTGATAATTGAGGATTGAGGATTGAAGATTGAGGATTGAGGATTGAAATTGAGTATTGAGGATTGAAGATTGAGGATTGAGATTTGATTATTGAATATTGTGGTTTGAGTACCGAAACATGCGGATTCAGGATATTCTATTGAGTATTGAGTATTGAGGATTGATGGTTGAGTATTGAGGAATGTTGGCTGAGGGTTGTGTGTTGAATATTGAGGATTGGGGATTGAGGATTGAGGATTGAGGATTGAGAATTGAGGATTGGGGATTGAAGATTGAGTATTGAGGATTGAAGATTGAGGATTGAGGATTGAGGATTGAGGGTTGAGGATTGAGGATTGAGGATTGAGGATTGAGTATTGAAGATTGAATATTGATGATTGAAGATTGAGGATTGAGGATTGAAGGTTGTGGATAGAGGACGAGGACTGAGGGGTGGATATTGATGTTTGAGGTCTGAGGATTGAGGATTGAGGATTGAGAATTGAGGATTGAGGATAGAGGATTGAAGATTGAGGATTGGGTATTGGGGATTGAAGAATGAGGATTGAGGGTTGAGGATTGAGGATTGAGGATTGCAGATAGAGTATTGAGGATTGAGGATTGAGGATTGAGGATTGAGGGTTGAGGGTTGAGGATTGAGAATTGAGGATTGAGGATTGAAGATTGAGTATTGAGGATTGAAGGTTGAGGATTGAGGATTGAGGATTGAGGATTGAGGATTGAGGATTGAGGATTGAGTATTGAAGATTGAATATTGATGATTGAAGATTGAGGATTGAGGATTGAAGGTTGTGGATAGAGGACGAGGACTGAGGGGTGAATATTGATGTTTGAGGTCTGAGGATTGAGGATTGAGGATTGAGAATTGAGGATTGAGGATAGAGGATTGAAGATTGAGGATTGGGTATTTCGGGTTGAACATTGAGGATTGAGGATTGAGGATTGAGGATTGAGGATTGAGGACTGAAGATTGAATATTGATGATTGATGATTGAGGATTGAGGATTGAGGGTTGTGGATTGAGGACGAGGACTGAGGGTTGAGTATACATGTGTGAGGTCTGAGGATTGAGGTTTGAGGATTGAGAGTTGAGGATTGAGGATTGAAGATAGAGGATTGGGTATTGAGGATTGAAGAATGAGGATTGAGGATTGAGGATTGAGGATTGAGGATTGAAGATTGAGTATTGAGGATTGAACATTGAGGATTGAGGATTGAGAATTGAGGATTGGGGATTGAAGATTGAGTATTGAGGATTGAAGATTGAGGATTGAGGATTGAGAACTGAGGATTGAGGACTGAGGATTGAGGATTTAGGATTGAGGATTGAAGATTGAATATTGATGATTGAAGATTGAGGATTGAGGATTGATGGTTGTGGATAGAGGACGAGGACTGAGGGTTGAATATTGATGTTTGAGGTCTGAGGGTTGAGGATTGAGGATTGAGAATTGAGGATTGAGGATTGAGGATTGAAGATTGAGGATTGGGTATTGAGGATTGAAGAATGAAGATTGAGGATTGAGGATTGAGGATTGAGAATTGCAGATTGAGTATTGAGGATTGAGGATTGAGGATTGAGGATTGAGAATTGAGGATTGGGGATTGAAGATTGAGTATTGAGGATTGAAGATTGAGGATTGAGGATTGAGAACTGAGGATTGAGGACTGAGGATTGAGGATTTAGGATTGAGGATTGAAGATTGAATATTGATGATTGAAGATTGAGGATTGAGGATTGATGGTTGTGGATAGAGGACGAGGACTGAGGGTTGAATATTGATGTTTGAGGTCTGAGGGTTGAGGATTGAGGATTGAGAATTGAGGATTGAGGATTGAGGATTGAAGATTGAGGATTGGGTATTGAGGATTGAAGAATGAGGATTGAGGATTGAGGATTGAGGATTGAGGATTGCAGATTGAGTATTGAGGATTGAGGATTGAGGATTGAGGATTGAGGATTGATGATTGAGGATTGAGGATTGATGATTGAAGATTGAGTATTGAGGATTGAAGATTGAGGATTGAGGATTGAGGATTGAGGATTGAGGTTGAGGATTGAAGATTGAGGATTGGGGATTGAGGATTGACGATTGAGGATTGAGTATTGGGAATTGAGAATTGAGGATTGAGGATTGAAATTGAGTATTGACGATTGAATATTCAGTATTGAGACTTGATTATTGAATATTGTGGATTGAGTATTGAACCATGTGTATTCAGAATATTCTATTGAGTATTGAGAATTGAGGATTGATGGTTGAGTATTGAGGATTGATGGCTGAGGGTTATGTCTTGAATATTGAGGATTGAGGATTGAGGATTGAGGATAGAGCATTGAGGATTGAAGACTGAGTATTGATGATTGAATATTGAGGATTGAGGATTGAGGATTGAGAGTTGATAATTGAGGATGAGGACTGTGGGTTGAGGATTGAGGTTTGATGAATGAGGACTGAGGATTGAGGATTGAGAATTGAGGCCTGATGATTGAGGATTGAAGATTGAGGATTGGGTATTGAGGATTGAAGAATGAGGATTGAGGATTGAGGATTGAGGATTGAGGATTGCAGATTGAGTATTGAGGATTGAGGATTCAGGATTGAGGATTGAGGATTGAGGATTGAGGATTGAGGATTGAGGATTGAAGTTTGAGGATTGAGGATTGAGGATTGAGGAGTGAGGTTGAGGATTGAAGATTGAGGATTGAGGATTGAGGATTGAGGATTGAAGATTGAATATTGATGATTGAAGGTTGAGGATTGAGCATTGATGGTTGTGGATAGAGGACGAGGACTGAGGGTTGAATATTGATGTTTGAGGTCTGAGGATTGAGGATTGAGGATTGAGAATTGAGGATTGAGGATTGAGGATTGAAGATTGAAGATTGGGTATTGAGGATTGAAGAATGAGGATTGAGGATTGAGGATTGAGTATTGACGATTGCAGATTACGTATTGAGGATTGAGGATTGAGATTTGATTATTGAATATTGTGGATTGAGTATTGAACCATGAGTATTCAGAATATTCTATTGAGTATTGAGAATTGAGGATTGATGGTTGAGTATTGAGGATTGATGGCTGAGCGTTGTGTCTTGAATATTGAGGATTGAGGATTGAGGATTGAGGATAGAGCACTGAGGATTGAAGATCGAGTATTGATGATTGAATATTGAGGATTGAGGATTGAGGTTTGAGGATTGAGGACGAGGACTGACGGTTGAGGATTGAGGTTTGAGGATTGAGGATTGTGGGTTGAGGACTGAGGATTGAGGATTGAGGATTGAGCATTGAGGATTGAAGATTGATGACTGGGGATTGAGGATTGAAGATCGAGTATAAAGGATTGAAGATTGGGGATTGAGGATCTAGGATTGGAGATTGATTATTGAGGATTGAAGATTGAGTATTGAGGATTCAGGATTGAGAATTGAGAATTGAGGATGAGGACTGAGGGTTGAGGATTGAGGTTTGAGGAATGAGGACTGAGGATTGAGGATTGAGAATTGAGGACTGATGATTGAGGATTGAAGATTGAGGATTGTGGATTCAGGATTGAGGTTTGAGGACTGAGAATTGAGGATTGAGTATTGAGGGTTGAGGATTGAGGATTGAGGATTGAGGATTGAAGATTGTGGATTGGGTATTTCGGATTGAACATTGAGGATTGAGGATTGAGGATTGAGGATTGAGGATTGAGGACTGAACATTGAATATTGATGATTGATGATTGAGGATTGAGGATTGAGGGTTGTGGATTGAGGACGAGGACTGAGGGTTGAGTATTGATGTGTGAGGTCTGAGGATTGAGGATTGAGGATTGATAGTTGAGGATTGAGGATTGAAGATTCAGGATTGGGTATTGAGGATTGAAGAATGAGGATTGAGGATTGAGGTTTGAGGATTGAGGATTGAAGATTGAGTATTGAGGATTGAACATTGAGGCTTGAGGAATGAGAATTGAGGATTGGGGATAGAAGATTGAGTATTGAGTATTGAAGATTGAGTATTGAGGATTGAGAATTGAGGATTGGGGATTGAAGATTGAGTATTGAGGATTGAAGATTGAGGATTGAGGATTGAGTATTGAGGATTGAGGATTGAAGATTGAGGATTGTGGATTGAGGATTGAGGATTGAGGGTTGAGGATTGAAGTTTGAATATTGATGATTGAAGGTTGAGGATTGAGGATTGATGGTTGTGGATAGAGGTCGAGGACTGAGGGTTGAATATTGATGTTTGAGGTCTGAGGATTGAGGATTGAGGATTGAGAATTGAGGATTGAGGATTGAGGATTGAGGATTGTGGATTGAGGATTGAGGATTGAGGATTGAGGATTGAATATTGAGTATTGAGGATTGAAGGTTGAGGATTGAGGATTGCGGTTTGATAATTGAGGATTGAGGATTGAAGATTGAGGATTGAGGATTGAAATTGAGTATTGAGGATTGAAGATTGAGGATTGAGATTTGATTATTGAATATTGTGGTTTGAGTACCGAACCATGCGGATTCAGGATATTCTATTGAGTATTGAGAATTGAGGATTGATGGTTGAGTATTGAGGAATGTTGGCTGAGGGTTGTGTGTTGAATATTGAGGATTGGGGCTTGAGGACTGAGGTTTGAGGAATGAGGATTGAGGTTTGAGGATTGAGGATTGAGGATTGAGGATTGAGGATTGAGTATTGAAGATTGAGTATTGATGCCTGAGGACTGAGGATCGAGGATTGAGGATTGAGGATTGGAGATTGATTATTGAGGATTGAAGATTGAGGATTGAGGATTGAGGATTGAGAATTGAGAATTGAGTATGAGGACTGAGGGTTGAGGATTGAGGTTTGAGGGATGAGGATCGAGGGTTGGGGAATGAGGATTGAGGATTGAGGACTGAGGATTGAGCATTGAAGATTGAGTATTGATGCCTGAGGATTGAGGATTGAGGATTGATTATTGAGGATCGAGGATTGAAGATTGAGAATTGAGGATTGAAGGTTGAGGATTGAGGATTGAGGATTGAGGATTGAGGATGGAGGATGAGTGCTGATGGTTGAGGATTGAGGGTTGAGAATTGAGGATTGAGGATTGAGAATTGAGGACTGAGGATTGAGGATTGAAGATTGAGGATTGAGGATTGAGGATTGAGGATTGAGGATTGAGGATTGAAGATTGAATATTGATGATTGAAGATTGAGGATTGAAGAATGAGCACTGAGGTTTGAGGATTGAGTATTGAGGATTGCAGATTGAGTATTGAGGATTGAGGATTGAGGATTGAGGATTGAGGATTGTGGATTGATGATTGAGGATTGAGGATTGAGGATTGAATATTGAGTATTGAGGATTGAAGATTGAGGATTGAGGTTTGAGGATTGATAATTGAGGATTGAGGATTGAAGATTGAGGATTGAGGATTGAAATAGAGTATTGAGGATTGAAGATTGAGGATTGAGATTTGATTATTGAATATTGTGGTTTGAGTACCGAAACATGCGGATTCAGGATATTCTATTGAGTATTGAGTATTGACGATTGATGGTTGAGTATTGAGGAATGTTGGCTGAGGGTTGTGTGTTGAATATTGAGGATTGGGGATTGAGGATTGAGGATTGAGGATTGAGGATTGAAGATTGAGTATTGATGATTGAATATTGAGGATTGAGGATTGAGGTTTGAGGATTGAGGACGAGGACTGACGGTAGAGGATTGATGTTTGAGGATTGAGGATTGAGGACCGAGGATTGAGGATGAGGGCTGAGGGTCGGAGACTGAGGTTTGACGACTGAGGACTGAGGATTGAGGATTGAGAATTGAGGACTGATGATTGAGGATTGAAGATTGAGGATTGGGTATTGAGGATTGAAGGATGAGGATTGAGGATTGAGGATTGAGGGTTGCGGATTGAGGACCTAGGATTGGAGATTGATTATTGACGATTGATGATTGGGGATTGAGGATTGAGGATTGAGGATCTAGGATTGGTAATCGATTATTGAGGATTGAGGTTTGAGGTCTGAGGACTGAGGATTGAGTATTGAGAATTGAGGATTGATGATTGAGGATTGAAGATTGAGGATGGGGGACTGAGTGTTGAGGGTTGAGTGATGAGAATTGAGGTTTGTGGATAGAGATTTTAAGATTGCAGACTGTGTATTGAGTATTGAAAGGTGTGAATTGAAGATATTCTATTGAGGATTGAGAACTGACGAATGATTGTTGAGGACTGACGACTGAAGGTTGAGGATTCAGGATTGTGGATTCAGGGTTGAGGTTTGAGGACTGAGAATTGAGGATTGAGTATTGAGGATTGAGGATTGAGGATTGAGGACCGAGGATTGAGGATGAGGGCTGAGGGTCGGAGACTGAGGTTTGACGACTGAGGACTGAGGATTGAGGATTGAGAATTGAGGACTGATGATTGAGGATTGAAGATTGAGGATTGGGTATTGAGGATTGAAGGATGAGGATTGAGGATTGAGGATTGAGGGTTGCGGATTGAGGACCTAGGATTGGAGATTGATTATTGACGATTGATGATTGGGGATTGAGGATTGAGGATTGAGGATCTAGGATTGGTAATCGATTATTGAGGATTGAGGTTTGATTGTCTGAGGACTGAGGATTGAGTATTGAGAATTGAGGATTGATGATTGAGGATTGAAGATTGAGGATGGGGGACTGAGTGTTGAGGGTTGAGTGATGAGAATTGAGGTTTGTGGATAGAGATTTTAAGATTGCAGACTGAGTATTGAGTATTGAAAGGTGTGAATTGAAGATATTCTATTGAGGATTGAGAACTGACGAATGATTGTTGAGGACTGACGACTGAAGGTTGAGGATTCAGGATTGTGGATTCAGGGTTGAGGTTTGAGGACTGAGGATTGAGGATTGAGGATTGAGGATTGAGGATTGAGGATTGAGGATTGAGGATTGAGGATTGAGTATTGAAGATTGAATATTGATGATTGAAGATTGAGGATTGAGGATTGAAGGTTGTGGATAGAGGACGAGGACTGAGGGGTGGATATTGATGTTTGAGGTCTGAGGATTGAGGATTGAGGATTGAGAATTGAGGATTGAGGATAGAGGATTGAAGATTGAGGATTGGGTATTGGGGATTGAAGAATGAGGATTGAGGATTGAGGATTGAGGATTGAGGATTGCAGATTGAGTATTGAGGATTGAGGATTGAGGATTGAGGATTGAGGGTTGAGGGTTGAGGATTGAGGATTGAGGATTGAGGATTGAAGATTGAGTATTGAGGATTGAAGATTGAGGATTGAGGATTGAGGATTGAGGATTGAGGATTGAGGATTGAGTATTGAAGATTGAATATTGATGATTGAAGATTGAGGATTGAGGATTGAAGGTTGTGGATAGAGGACGAGGACTGAGGGGTGAATATTGATGTTTGAGGTCTGAGGATTGAGGATTGAGGACTGAGGATTGAGGAATGAGGATTGAGGATTGCAGATTGAGTATTGAGGATTGAGGACTGAAGATTGAATATTGATGATTGATGATTGAGGATTGAGGATTGAGGGTTGTGGATTGAGGACGAGGACTGAGGGTTGAGTATTCATGTGTGAGTTCTGAGGATTGAGGTTTGAGGATTGAGAGTTGAGGATTGAGGATTGAAGATAGAGGATTGGGTATTGAGGATTGAAGAATGAGGATTGAGGATTGAGGATTGAGGATTGAGGATTGAAGATTGAGTATTGAGGATTGAACATTGAGGATTGAGGATTGAGAATTGAGGATTGGGGATTGAAGATTGAGTATTGAGGATTGAAGAATGAGGATTGAGGATTGAGAATTGAGGATTGAGGACTGAGGATTGAGGATTTAGGATTGAGGATTGAAGATTGAATATTGATGATTGAAGATTGAGGATTGAGGATTGATGGCTGTGGATAGAGGACGAGGACTGAGGGTTGAATATTGATGTTTGAGGTCTGAGGGTTGAGGATTTAGGAATGAGAATTGAGGATTGAGGATTGAGGATTGAAGATTGAGGATTGGGTATTGAGGATTGAAGAATGAGGATTGAGGATTGAGGATTGAGGATTGAGGATTGCAGATTGAAAATTGAGGATTGAGGATTGAGGATTGAGGATTGAGGATTGAGGATTGAGGATTGAGGATTGAGGATTGATGATTGAAGATTGAGTATTGAGGATTGAAGATTGAGGATTGAGGATTGAGGATTGAGGATTGAGGTTGAGGATTGAAGATTGAGGATTGGGGATTGAGGATTGACGATTGAGGATTGAGTATTGGGAATTGAGAATTGAGGATTGAGGATTGAAATTGAGTATTGACGATTGAATATTCAGGATTGAGACTTGATTATTGAATATTGTGGATTGAGTATTGAACCATGTGTATTCAGAATATTCTATTGAGTATCGAGAATTGAGGATTGATGGTTGAGTATTGAGGATTGATGGCTGAGGGTTATGTCTTGAATATTGAGGATTGAGGATTGAGGATTGAGGATAGAGCATTGAGGATTGAAGATTGAGTATTGATGATTGAATATTGAGGATTGAGGATTGAGGTTTGAGGATTGAGGACGAGGACTGACGGTTGAGGATTGAGGTTTGAGGATTGAGGATTGTGGATTGAGGATTGAGGATTGAGGATTGAGGATTGAGGATTGAGCATTGAGGATTGAAGATTGATGACTGGGGATTGAGGATTGAAGATTGATTATTAAGGATTGAAGATTGGGGATTGAGGATCTAGGATTGGAGATTGATTATTGAGGATTGAAGATTGAGGATTGAGGATTGAGGATTGAGGATTGAAAGTTGATAATTGAGGATGAGGACTGAGGGTTGAGGATTGAGGTTTGAGGAATGAGGACTGAGGATTGAGGATTGAGAATTGAGGCCTGATGATTGAGGATTGAAGATTGAGGATTGGGTATTGAGGATTGAAGAATGAGGATTGAGGATTGAGGGTTGAGGATTGAGGATTGCAGATTGAGTATTGAGGATTGAGGATTGAGGATTGAGGATTGAGGATTGAGGATTGAGGATTGAGGATTGAGGATTGAAGTTTGAGGATTGAGGATTGAGGATTGAGGATTGAGGTTGAGGATTGAAGATTGAGGATTGAGGATTGAGGATTGAGGATTGAAGATTGAATATTGATGATTGAAGGTTGAGGATTGAGCATTGATGGTTGTGGATAGAGGACGAGGACTGAGGGTTGAATATTGATGTTTGAGGTCTGAGGATTGAGGATTGAGGATTGAGAATTGAGGATTGAGGATTGAGGATTGAAGATTGAAGATTGGGTATTGAGGATTGAAGAATGAGGATTGAGGATTGAGGATTGAGGATTGACGATTGCAGATTACGTATTGAGGATTGAGGATTGAGATTTGATTATTGAATATTGTGGATTGAGTATTGAACCATGAGTATTCAGAATATTCTATTGAGTATTGAGAATTGAGGATTGATGGTTGAGTATTGAGGATTGATGGCTGAGCGTTGTGTCTTGAATATTGAGGATTGAGGATTGAGGATTGAGGATAGAGCACTGAGGATTGAAGATCGAGTATTGATGATTGAATATTGAGGATTGAGGATTGAGGTTTGAGGATTGAGGACGAGGACTGACGGTTGAGGATTGAGGTTTGAGGATTGAGGATTGTGGGTTGAGGACTGAGGATTGAGGATTGAGGATTGAGCATTGAGGATTGAAGATTGATGACTGGGGATTGAGGATTGAAGATCGAGTATAAAGGATTGAAGATTGGGGATTGAGGATCTAGGATTGGAGATTGATTATTGAGGATTGAAGATTGAGTATTGAGGATTCAGGATTGAGAATTGAGAATTGAGGATGAGGACTGAGGGTTGAGGATTGAGGTTTGAGGAATGAGGACTGAGGATTGAGGATTGAGAATTGAGGACTGATGATTGAGGATTGAAGATTGAGGATTGTGGATTCAGGATTGAGGTTTGAGGACTGAGAATTGAGGATTGAGTATTGAGGGTTGAGGATTGAGGATTGAGGATTGAGGATTGAAGATTGAGGATTGGGTATTTCGGATTGAACATTGAGGATTGAGGATTGAGGATTGAGGATTGAGGATTGAGGACTGAACATTGAATATTGATGATTGATGATTGAGGATTGAGGATTGAGGGTTGTGGATTGAGGACGAGGACTGAGGGTTGAGTATTGATGTGTGAGGTCTGAGGATTGAGGATTGAGGATTGAGAGTTGAGGATTGAGGATTGAAGATTCAGGATTGGGTATTGAGGATTGAAGAATGAGGATTGAGGATTGAGGTTTGAGGATTGAGGATTGAAGATTGAGTATTGAGGATTGAACATTGAGGCTTGAGGAATGAGAATTGAGGATTGGGGATAGAAGATTGAGTATTGAGTATTGAAGATTGAGTATTGAGGATTGAGAATTGAGGATTGGGGATTGAAGATTGAGTATTGAGGATTGAAGATTGAGGATTGAGGATTGAGTATTGAGGATTGAGGATTGAAGATTGAGGATTGTGGATTGAGGATTGAGGATTGAGGGTTGAGGATTGAAGTTTGAATATTGATGATTGAAGGTTGAGGATTGAGGATTGATGGTTGTGGATAGAGGTCGAGGACTGAGGGTTGAATATTGATGTTTGAGGTCTGAGGATTGAGGATTGAGGATTGAGAATTGAGGATTGAGGATTGAGGATTGAGGATTGTGGATTGAGGATTGAGGATTGAGGATTGAGGATTGAATATTGAGTATTGAGGATTGAAGGTTGAGGATTGAGGATTGCGGATTGATAATTGAGGATTGAGGATTGAAGATTGAGGATTGAGGATTGAAATTGAGTATTGAGGATTGAAGATTGAGGATTGAGATTTGATTATTGAATATTGTGGTTTGAGTACCGAACCATGCGGATTCAGGATATTCTATTGAGTATTGAGAATTGAGGATTGATGGTTGAGTATTGAGGAATGTTGGCTGAGGGTTGTGTGTTGAATATTGAGGATTGGGGCTTGAGGACTGAGGTTTGAGGAATGAGGATTGAGGTTTGAGGATTGAGGATTGAGGATTGAGGATTGAGGATTGAGTATTGAAGATTGAGTATTGATGCCTGAGGACTGAGGATCGAGGATTGAGGATTGAGGATTGGAGATTGATTATTGAGGATTGAAGATTGAGGATTGAGAATTGAGATTTGAGTATGAGGACTGAGGGTTGAGGATTGAGGTTTGAGGGATGAGGATCGAGGGTTGGGGAATGAGGATTGAGGATTGAGGATTGAGGATTGAGCATTGAAGATTGAGTATTGATGCCTGAGGATTGAGGATTGAGGATTGATGATTGAGGATCGAGGATTGAAGATTGAGAATTGAGGATTGAAGGTTGAGGATTGAGGATTGAGGATTGAGGATTGAGGATGGAGGATGAGTGCTGATGGTTGAGGATTGAGGGTTGAGAATTGAGGATTGAGGATTGAGAATTGAGGACTGAGGATTGAGGATTGAAGATTGAGGATTGAGGATTGAGGATTGAGGATTGAGGATTGAGGATTGAAGATTGAATATTGATGATTGAAGATTGAGGATTGAAGAATGAGCACTGAGGTTTGAGGATTGAGTATTGAGGATTGCAGATTGAGTATTGAGGATTGAGGATTGAGGATTGAGGATTGAGGATTGTGGATTGATGATTGAGGATTGAGGATTGAGGATTGAATATTGAGTATTGAGGATTGAAGATTGAGGATTGAGGATTGAGGATTGATAATTGAGGATTGAGGATTGAGGATTGAAGATTGAGGATTGAGGATTGAAATAGAGTATTGAGGATTGAAGATTGAGGATTGAGATTTGATTATTGAATATTGTGGTTTGAGTACCGAAACATGCGGATTCAGGATATTCTATTGAGTATTGAGTATTGACGATTGATGGTTGAGTATTGAGGAATGTTGGCTGAGGGTTGTGTGTTGAATATTGAGGATTGGGGATTGAGGATTGAGGATTGAGGATTGAGGATTGAAGATTGAGTATTGATGATTGAATATTGAGGATTGAGGATTGAGGTTTGAGGATTGAGGACGAGGACTGACGGTAGAGGATTGATGTTTGAGGATTGAGGATTGAGGACCGAGGATTGAGGATGAGGGCTGAGGGTCGGAGACTGAGGTTTGACGACTGAGGACTGAGGATTGAGGATTGAGAATTGAGGACTGATGATTGAGGATTGAAGATTGAGGATTGGGTATTGAGGATTGAAGGATGAGGATTGAGGATTGAGGATTGAGGGTTGCGGATTGAGGACCTAGGATTGGAGATTGATTATTGACGATTGATGATTGGGGATTGAGGATTGAGGATTGAGGATCTAGGATTGGTAATCGATTATTGAGGATTGAGGTTTGAGGTCTGAGGACTGAGGATTGAGTATTGAGAATTGAGGATTGATGATTGAGGATTGAAGATTGAGGATGGGGGACTGAGTGTTGAGGGTTGAGTGATGAGAATTGAGGTTTGTGGATAGAGATTTTAAGATTGCAGACTGTGTATTGAGTATTGAAAGGTGTGAATTGAAGATATTCTATTGAGGATTGAGAACTGACGAATGATTGTTGAGGACTGACGACTGAAGGTTGAGGATTCAGGATTGTGGATTCAGGGTTGAGGTTTGAGGACTGAGAATTGAGGATTGAGTATTGAGGATTGAGGATTGAGGATTGAGGACCGAGGATTGAGGATGAGGGCTGAGGGTCGGAGACTGAGGTTTGACGACTGAGGACTGAGGATTGAGGATTGAGAATTGAGGACTGATGATTGAGGATTGAAGATTGAGGATTGGGTATTGAGGATTGAAGGATGAGGATTGAGGATTGAGGATTGAGGGTTGCGGATTGAGGACCTAGGATTGGAGATTGATTATTGACGATTGATGATTGGGGATTGAGGATTGAGGATTGAGGATCTAGGATTGGTAATCGATTATTGAGGATTGAGGTTTGATTGTCTGAGGACTGAGGATTGAGTATTGAGAATTGAGGATTGATGATTGAGGATTGAAGATTGAGGATGGGGGACTGAGTGTTGAGGGTTGAGTGATGAGAATTGAGGTTTGTGGATAGAGATTTTAAGATTGCAGACTGAGTATTGAGTATTGAAAGGTGTGAATTGAAGATATTCTATTGAGGATTGAGAACTGACGAATGATTGTTGAGGACTGACGACTGAAGGTTGAGGATTCAGGATTGTGGATTCAGGGTTGAGGTTTGAGGACTGAGAATTGAGGATTGAGGATTGAGGATTGAGGATTGAGGATTGAGGATTGAGGATTGAGGATTGAGTATTGAAGATTGAATATTGATGATTGAAGATTGAGGATTGAGGATTGAAGGTTGTGGATAGAGGACGAGGACTGAGGGGTGGATATTGATGTTTGAGGTCTGAGGATTGAGGATTGAGGATTGAGAATTGAGGATTGAGGATAGAGGATTGAAGATTGAGGATTGGGTATTGGGGATTGAAGAATGAGGATTGAGGATTGAGGATTGAGGATTGAGGATTGCAGATTGAGTATTGAGGATTGAGGATTGAGGATTGAGGATTGAGGGTTGAGGGTTGAGGATTGAGGATTGAGGATTGAGGATTGAAGATTGAGTATTGAGGATTGAAGATTGAGGATTGAGGATTGAGGATTGAGGATTGAGGATTGAGGATTGAGTATTGAAGATTGAATATTGATGATTGAAGATTGAGGATTGAGGATTGAAGGTTGTGGATAGAGGACGAGGACTGAGGGGTGAATATTGATGTTTGAGGTCTGAGGATTGAGGATTGAGGACTGAGGATTGAGGAATGAGGATTGAGGATTGCAGATTGAGTATTGAGGATTGAGGACTGAAGATTGAATATTGATGATTGATGATTGAGGATTGAGGATTGAGGGTTGTGGATTGAGGACGAGGACTGAGGGTTGAGTATTCATGTGTGAGTTCTGAGGATTGAGGTTTGAGGATTGAGAGTTGAGGATTGAGGATTGAAGATAGAGGATTGGGTATTGAGGATTGAAGAATGAGGATTGAGGATTGAGGATTGAGGATTGAGGATTGAAGATTGAGTATTGAGGATTGAACATTGAGGATTGAGGATTGAGAATTGAGGATTGGGGATTGAAGATTGTGTATTGAGGATTGAAGAATGAGGATTGAGGATTGAGAATTGAGGATTGAGGACTGAGGATTGAGGATTTAGGATTGAGGATTGAAGATTGAATATTGATGATTGAAGATTGAGGATTGAGGATTGATGGCTGTGGATAGAGGACGAGGACTGAGGGTTGAATATTGATGTTTGAGGTCTGAGGGTTGAGGATTTAGGAATGAGAATTGAGGATTGAGGATTGAGGATTGAAGATTGAGGATTGGGTATTGAGGATTGAAGAATGAGGATTGAGGATTGAGGATTGAGGATTGAGGATTGCAGATTGAAAATTGAGGATTGAGGATTGAGGATTGAGGATTGAGGATTGAGGATTGAGGATTGAGGATTGAGGATTGATGATTGAAGATTGAGTACTGAGGATTGAAGATTGAGGATTGAGGATTGAGGATTGAGGATTGAGGTTGAGGATTGAAGATTGAGGATTGGGGATTGAGGATTGACGATTGAGGATTGAGTATTGGGAATTGAGAATTGAGGATTGAGGATTGAAATTGAGTATTGACGATTGAATATTCAGGATTGAGACTTGATTATTGAATATTGTGGATTGAGTATTGAACCATGTGTATTCAGAATATTCTATTGAGTATCGAGAATTGAGGATTGATGGTTGAGTATTGAGGATTGATGGCTGAGGGTTATGTCTTGAATATTGAGGATTGAGGATTGAGGATTGAGGATAGAGCATTGAGGATTGAAGATTGAGTATTGATGATTGAATATTGAGGATTGAGGATTGAGGTTTGTGGATTGAGGACGAGGACTGACGGTTGAGGATTGAGGTTTGAGGATTGAGGATTGTGGATTGAGGATTGAGGATTGAGGATTGAGGATTGAGGATTGAGCATTGAGGATTGAAGATTGATGACTGGGGATTGAGGATTGAAGATTGATTATTAAGGATTGAAGATTGGGGATTGAGGATCTAGGATTGGAGATTGATTATTGAGGATTGAAGATTGAGGATTGAGGATTGAGGATTGAGGATTGAAAGTTGATAATTGAGGATGAGGACTGAGGGTTGAGGATTGAGGTTTGAGGAATGAGGACTGAGGATTGAGGATTGAGAATTGAGGCCTGATGATTGAGGATTGCAGATTGAGGATTGGGTATTGAGGATTGAAGAATGAGGATTGAGGATTGAGGATTGAGGATTGAGGATTGCAGATTGAGTATTGAGGATTGAGGATTGAGGATTGAGGATTGAGGATTGAGGATTGAGGATTGAGGATTGAGGATTGAAGTTTGAGGATCGAGGATTGAGGATTGAGGATTGAGGTTGGGGATTGAAGATTGAGGATTGAGGATTGAGGATTGAGGATTGAAGATTGAATATTGATGATTGAAGGTTGAGGATTGAGCATTGATGGTTGTGGATAGAGGACGAGGACTGAGGGTTGAATATTGATGTTTGAGGTCTGAGGATTGAGGATTGAGGATTGAGAATTGAGGATTGAGGATTGAGGATTGAAGATTGAAGATTGGGTATTGAGGATTGAAGAATGAGGGTTGAGGATTGAGGATTGAGGATTGACGATTGCAGATTACGTATTGAGGATTGAGGATTGAGGATTGATGATTGAGGATTGAGGATTGAAGATTGAGGATTGAGGATTGAGGATTGAGGATTGAAGATTGAGGATTGAGTATTGGGGATTGAGAATTGAGGATTGAGAATTGAAATTGAGTATTGAGGACTGAAGATTGAGGATTGAGATTTGATTATTGAATATTGTGGATTGAGTATTGAACCATGAGTATTCAGAATATTCTATTGAGTGTTGAGAATTGAGGATTGATGGTTGAGTATTGAGGATTGATGGCTGAGGGTTGTGTCTTGAATATTGAGGATTGAGGGTTGAGGATTGAGGATAGAGCACTGAGGATTGAAGATTGAGTATTGATGATTGAATATTGAGGACTGAGAATTGAGGATTGAGTATTGAGGGTTGAGGATTGAGGATTGAGGATTGAGGATTGAAGATTGAGGATTGGGTGTTTCGGATTGAACATTGAGGATTGAGGATTGAGGATTGAGGATTGAGGATTGAGGACTGAAGATTGAATATTGATGATTGATGATTGAGGATTGAGGATTGAGGGTTGTGGATTGAAGATTGAGGATTGAGGATTGAGGATTGAGGATTGAAGATTGAATATTGATGATTGAAGGTTGAGGATTGAGCATTGATTGTTGTGGATAGAGGACGAGGACTGAGGGTTGAATATTGATGTTTGAGGTCTGAGGATTGAGGATTGAGGATTGAGAATTGAGGATTGAGGATTGAGGATTGAAGATTGAAGATTGGGTATTGAGGATTGAAGAATGAGGATTGAGGATTGAGGATTGAGGATTGACGATTGCAGATTACGTATTGAGGATTGAGGATTGAGGATTGATGATTGAGGATTGAGGATTGAAGATTGAGGATTGAGGATTGAGGATTGAGGATTGAAGATTGAGGATTGAGTATTGGGGATTGAGAATTGAGGATTGAGAATTGAAATTGAGTATTGAGGACTGAAGATTGAGGATTGAGATTTGATTATTGAATATTGTGGATTGAGTATTGAACCATGAGTATTCAGAATATTCTATTGAGTGTTGAGAATTGAGGATTGATGGTTGAGCATTGAGGATTGATGGCTGAGGGTTGTGTCTTGAATATTGAGGATTGAGGGTTGAGGATTGAGGATAGAGCACTGAGGATTGAAGATTGAGTATTGATGATTGAATATTGAGGACTGAGAATTGAGGATTGAGTATTGAGGGTTGAGGATTGAGGATTGAGGATTCAGGATTGAAGATTGAGGATTGGGTGTTTCGGATTGAACATTGAGGATTGAGGATTGAGGATTGAGGATTGAGGATTGAGGACTGAAGATTGAATATTGATGATTGATGATTGAGGATTGAGGATTGAGGGTTGTGGATTGAGGACGAGGACTGAGGGTTGAGTATTGATGTGTGAGGTCTGAGGATTGAGGATTGAGGATTGAGAGTTGAGGATTGAGGATTGAAGATTGAGGATTGGGTATTGAGGATTGAAGAATGAGGATTGAGGATGGAGGTTTGAGGATTGAGGATTGAAGATTGAGTATTGAGGATTGAACATTGAGGCTTGAGGAATGAGAATTGAGGATTGGGGATAGAATATTGAGTATTGAGTATTGAAGATTGAGGATTGAGTATTGAGGATTGAGAATTGAGGATTGGGGATTGAAGATTGAGTATTGAGGATTGAAGATTGAGGATTGAGGATTGAGGATTGAGGATTGAGGGTTGAAGATTGAGGATTGTGGACTGAGGATTGAGGATTGAGGATTGAGGATTGAAGTTTGAATATTGATGATTGAAGGTTGAGGATTGAGGATTGATGGTTGTGGATAGAGGTCGAGGACTGAGGGTTGAATATTGATGTTTGAGGTCTGAGGATTGAGGATTGAGGATTGAGAATTGAGGATTGAGGATTGAGGATTGAAGATTGAAGATTGGGTATTGAGGATTGAAGAATGAGGATTGAGGATTGAGGATTGAGGATTGACGATTGCAGATTGAGTATTGAGGATTGAGGATTGAGGATTGAGGATTGAGGATTGAGGATTGAGGATTGAGGATTGAGGACTGAGGATTGAGGATTGATGATTGAGGATAGAAGATTGAGTATTGAGGATTGAATGTTGAGGATTGAGGATTGAGGATTGAGGATTGAGGTTGAGGATTGAAGATTGAGGATTGGGGATTGAGGATTGACGATTGAGGATTGAGTATTGGGGATTGAGAATTGAGGATTGAGGATTGAAGTTGAGTATTGAGGACTGAAGATTGAGGATTGAGGTTTGATTATTGAATATTGTGAATTGAGTATTGAAACATGAGTATTCAGAATATTCTATTGAGTATTGGGAATTGAGGATTGATGGTTGAGTCTTGAGGATTGGTGGCTGAGGGTTGTGTCTTGAATATTGAGGGTTGAGGATTGAGGATTGAGGATAGAGCACTGAGGATTGAAGATTGAGTATTGATGATTGAATATTGAGGATTGAGGATTGAGGTTTGAGGATTGAGGACGAGGACTGGCGGTTGAGGATTGAGCTTTGAGGATTGAGGATTGTGGATTGAGGACTGAGGATTGAGGATTGAGGATTGAGCATTGAGGATTGAAGATTGATGACTGGGGATTGAGGATTGAAGATTGAGTATTAAGGATTGAAGATTGGGGATTGAGGATCTAGGATTGGAGATTGATTATTGAGGATTGAAGATTGAGTATTGAGGATTGAGGATTGAGAATTGAGAATTGAGGATGAGGACTGAGGGTTGTGGATTGAGGTTTGAGGAATGAGGACTGAGGATTGAGGATTGAGAATTGAGGACTGATGATTGAGGATTGAAGATTGAGGATTGTGGATTCAGGATTGAGGTTTGAGGACTGAGAATTGAGGATTGAGTATTGAGGGTTGAGGATTGAGGATTGAGGATTGAGGATTGAAGATTGAGAATTGGATATTTCGGATTGAACATTGAGGATTGAGGATTGAGGATTGAGGATTGAGGATTGAGGACTGAAGATTGAATATTGATGATTGATGATTGAGGATTGAGGATTGAGGGTTGTGGATTGAGGACGAGGACTCAGGGTTGAGTATTGATGTGTGAGGTCTGAGGATTGAGGATTGAGGATTGAGAGTTGAGGATTAAGGATTGAGGATTGAAGATTGAGTATTGAGTATTGAACATTGAGGCTTGAGGATTGAGAATTGAGGATTGGGGATTGAAGTTTGAGTATTGAGGATTGAAGATTGAGGATTGAGGAATGAGGATTGAGGATTGAGGATTGAGGATTGAGGATTGAGGATTGAGGATTGAGGGTTGAGGATTGAGGATTGAGGATTGAGGTTGAGGATTGAAGATTGAGGATTGGTGATTGAGGATTGACGATTGATGGTTGAGTATTGAGGATTGATGGCTGAGTGTTGTGTCTTGAATATTGAGGATTGAGGATTGAGGATTGAGGATAGAGCATTGATTATTGAAGATTGAGTATTGATGACTGAATATTGAGGATTGAGGATTGAGGTTTGAGGATTGAGGACAAGGACTGACGGTTGAGGATTGAGGTTTGAGGATTGAGGATTGTGGATTGAGGATTGAGGATTGAGGATTGAGGATTGAAGATTGAGGATTGGGTATTGAGGATTGAAGAATGAGGATTGTGGATTCAGGATTGAGGTTTGAGGACTGAGAATGGAGGATTGAGTATTGAGGATTGAGGATTGAGGACTGAAGATTGAATATTGATGATTGATGATTGAGGATTGAGGATTGAGGGTTGTGGATTGAGGACGAGGACTGAGGGTTGAGTATTGATGTGTGAGGTCTGAGGATTGAGGATTGAGGATTGAGGGTTGTGGATTGAAGATTGAGGATTGAGGATTGAGGATTGAGGATTGAAGATTGAATATTGATGATTGAAGGTTGAGGATTGAGCATTGATGGTTGTGGATAGAGGACGAGGACTGAGGGTTGAATATTGATGTTTGAGGTCTGAGGATTGAGGATTGAGGACTGAGAATTGAGGATTGAGGATTGAGGATTGAAGATTGAAGATTGGGTATTGAGGATTGAAGAATGAGGATTGAGGATTGAGGATTGAGGATTGACGATTGCAGATTACGTATTGAGGATAGAGGATTGAGGATTGATGATTGAGGATTGAGGATTGAAGATTGAGGATTGAGGATTGAGGATTGAGGATTGAAGATTGAGGGTTGAGTATTGGGGATTGAGATTTGAGGATTGAGAATTGAAATTGAGTATTGAGGACTGAAGATTGAGGATTGAGATTTGATTATTGAATATTGTGGATTGAGTATTGAACCATGAGTATTCAGAATATTCTATTGAGTGTTGAGAATTGAGGATTGATGGTTGAGTATTGAGGATTGATGGCTGAGGGTTGTGTCTTGAATATTGAGGATTGAGGGTTGAGGATTGAGGATAGAGCACTGAGGATTGAAGATTGAGTATTGATGATTGAATATTGAGGACTGAGAATTGAGGATTGAGTATTGAGGGTTGAGGATTGAGGATTGAGGATTGAGGATTGAAGATTGAGGATTGGGTGTTTCGGATTGAACATTGAGGATTGAGGATTGAGGATTGAGGATTGAGGATTGAGGACTGAAGATTGAATATTGATGATTGATGATTGAGGATTGAGGATTGAGGGTTGTGGATTGAGGACGAGGACTGAGGGTGGAGTATTGATGTGTGAGGTCTGAGGATTGAGGATTGAGGATTGAGAGTTGAGGATTGAGGATTGAAGATTGAGGATTGGGTATTGAGGATTGAAGAATGAGGATTGAGGATTGAGGTTTGAGGATTGAGGATTGAAGATTGAGTATTGAGGATTGAACATTGAGGCTTGAGGAATGAGAATTGAGGATTGGGGATAGAATATTGAGTATTGAGTATTGAAGATTGAGGATTGAGTATTGAGGATTGAGAATTGAGGATTGGGGATTGAAGATTGAGTATTGAGGATTGAAGATTGAGGATTGAGGATTGAGGATTGAGGATTGAGGGTTGAAGATTGAGGATTGTGGATTGAGGATTGAGGATTGAGGATTGAGGATTGAAGTTTGAATATTGATGATTGAAGGTTGAGGATTGAGGATTGATGGTTGTGGATAGAGGTCGAGGACTGAGGGTTGAATATTGATGTTTGAGGTCTGAGGATTGAGGATTGAGGATTGAGAATTGAGGATTGAGGATTGAGGATTGAAGATTGAAGATTGGGTATTGAGGATTGAAGAATGAGGATTGAGGATTGAGGATTGAGGATTGACGATTGCAGATTGAGTATTGAGGATTGAGGATTGAGGATTGAGGATTGAGGATTGAGGATTGAGGATTGAGGATTGAGGACTGAGGATTGAGGATTGAGGATTGAGGATAGAAGATTGAGTATTGAGGATTGAATGTTGAGGATTGAGGATTGAGGATTGAGGATTGAGGTTGAGGATTGAAGATTGAGGATTGGGGATTGAGGATTGACGATTGAGGATTGAGTATTGGGGATTGAGAATTGAGGATTG
Organism: Calliopsis andreniformis; assembly: GCF_051401765.1. Classification (NCBI taxonomy): domain Eukaryota; kingdom Metazoa; phylum Arthropoda; class Insecta; order Hymenoptera; family Andrenidae; genus Calliopsis; species Calliopsis andreniformis. Next base: position 335,767 of record NW_027480709.1, on the reverse strand, counting down.
AGGATTGAAGTTGAGTATTGAGGACTGAAGGTTGAGGATTGAGGTTTGATTATTGAATATTGTGAATTGAGTATTGAAACATGAGTATTCAGAATATTCTATTGAGTATTGGGAATTGAGGATTGATGGTTGAGTCTTGAGGATTGGTGGCTGAGGGTTGTGTCTTGAATATTGAGGGTTGAGGATTGAGGATTGAGGATAGAGCACTGAGGATTGAAGATTGAGTATTGATGATTGAATATTGAGGATTGAGGATTGAGGTTTGAGGATTGAGGACGAGGACTGGCGGTTGAGGATTGAGCTTTGAGGATTGAGGATTGTGGATTGAGGACTGAGGATTGAGGATTGAGGATTGAGCATTGAGGATTGAAGATTGATGACTGGGGATTGAGGATTGAAGATTGAGTATTAAGGATTGAAGATTGGGGATTGAGGATCTAGGATTGGAGATTGATTATTGAGGATTGAAGATTGAGTATTGAGGATTGAGGATTGAGAATTGAGAATTGAGGATGAGGACTGAGGGTTGTGGATTGAGGTTTGAGGAATGAGGACTGAGGATTGAGGATTGAGAATTGAGGACTGATGATTGAGGATTGAAGATTGAGGATTGTGGATTCAGGATTGAGGTTTGAGGACTGAGAATTGAGGATTGAGTATTGAGGGTTGAGGATTGAGGATTGAGGATTGAGGATTGAAGATTGAGAATTGGATATTTCGGATTGAACATTGAGGATTGAGGATTGAGGATTGAGGATTGAGGATTGAGGACTGAAGATTGAATCTTGATGATTGATGATTGAGGATTGAGGATTGAGGGTTGTGGATTGAGGACGAGGACTGAGGGTTGAGTATTGATGTGTGAGGTCTGAGGATTGAGGATTGAGGATTGAGAGTTGAGGATTGAGGATTGAGGATTGAAGATTGAGTATTGAGGATTGAACATTGAGGCTTGAGGATTGAGAATTGAGGATTGGGGATTGAAGTTTGAGTATTGAGGATTGAAGATTGAGGATTGAGGAATGAGGATTGAGGATTGAGGATTGAGGATTGAGGATTGAGGATTGAGGATTGAGGGTTGAGGATTGAGGATTGAGGATTGAGGTTGAGGATTGAAGATTGAGGATTGGTGATTGAGGATTGACGATTGATGGTTGAGTATTGAGGATTGATGGCTGAGTGTTGTGTCTTGAATATTGAGGATTGAGGATTGAGGATTGAGGATAGAGCATTGATTATTGAAGATTGAGTATTGATGACTGAATATTGAGGATTGAGGATTGAGGTTTGAGGATTGAGGACGAGGACTGACGGTTGAGGATTGAGGTTTGAGGATTGAGGATTGTGGATTGAGGATTGAGGATTGAGGATTGAGGATTGAAGATTGAGGATTGGGTATTGAGGATTGAAGAATGAGGATTGGGTATTGAGGTTTGAGGATTGAGGATTGCAGATTGAGTATTGAGGATTGAAGATTGATGATTGAGGATTGAGGATTGAAGATTGAGGATTGAGGATTGAGGATTGAGGATTGAGGATTGAAGATTGAGTATTGAGGATTGAGGATTGAAGATTGAGTATTGAGGATTGAAAGTTGTGGATTGAGGATTGAGTACTGAGTATTGAGGATTGAGGATTGAGGATTGAGGATTGAAGATTGAGGATTGATGATTGAGGATTGAGAATTGAGAATTGAGGATGAGATCTGAGGGTTGAGGATTGAGGTTTGGGAAATGGGGATTGAGGATTGAGGATTGAGGATTGAGGATTGAGGATTGAGGATTGAGGATTGAGGATTGAGGATTGAGGATTGAGGATTGAGTATTGTAGATTGAGTATTGATCACTGAGGATTGAGGATTGAGGATTGAGGATTGAGGATTGAGGATTGAGGATTGAAGATTGAGGATTGATGATTGAGGATTGAGAATTTAGAATTGAGGATGAGATCTGAGGGTTGAGGATTGAGGTTTGGGAAATGGGGATTGAGGATTGAGGATTGAGGATTGAGGATTGAGGATTGAGGATTGAGGATTGAGGATTGAGTATTGAAGATTGAGTATTGATCACTGAGGATTGAGGATTGAGGATTGAGGATTGAGGATTGAGGATTGAAGATTGAATATTGAGGATATAAGATAGAGGATTGATGATTGAGTATTGACGATGGAGGATGAGGGCTGAGGGTCGAGGATTGAGGTTTGAGGACAGAGGATTGAGGATTGAGGATTGAGAATTGAGGATTGAGGATTGAAGACTGAGGATTGAGGATTGAGGATTGAGGATTGAGGATTGAAGATTGAGGATTGTGGATTGAGGATTGAGGATTGAGGATTGAGGATTGAAGATTGAGTATTGAGGATTGAACATTGAGGCTTGAGGATTGAGAATTGAGGATTGGGGATTGAAGATTGAGTATTGAGGATTGAAGATTGAGGATTGAGGAATGAGGATTGAGGATTGAGGATTGAGGATTGAGGATTGAGGATTGAGGATTGAGGATTGAGGATTGAGTGTTGAAGATTGAATATTGATGATTCAAGATTGAGGATTGAGGATTGAAGGTTGTGGATAGAGGACGAGGACTGAGGGCTGAATATTGATGTTTGAGGTCTGAGGATTGAGGATTGAGGATTGAGAATTGAGGATTGAGGATAGAGGATTCAAGATTGAGGATTGGGTATTGAGGATTGAAGAATGAGGATTGAGGATTGAGGATTGAGGATTGAGGATTGCAGATTGAGTATTGAGGTTTGAGGATTGAGGATTGAGGATTGAGGATTGAAGATTGAGGATTGGGTATTGAGGATTGAAGAATGAGGATTGAGGATTGAGGATTGAGGATTGCAGATTGAGTAATGAGGATTGAGGATTGAGGATTGAGGATTGAGGGTTGAGGATTGAGGATTGAGGATTGAGGATTGAGGATTGAAGATTGAGTATTGAGGTTGAGGATTGAAGATTGAGGATTGGTGATTGAGGATTGACGATTGAGGATTGAGTATTGGGGATTGAGAATTGAGGATTGAGGACTGAAATTGAGTATTGACGATTGAATATTCAGGATTGAGACTTGATTATCGAATATTGTGGATTGAGTATTGAACCATGTGTATTCAGAATATTCTATTGAGTATTCAGATTTGAGGATTGATGGTTGAGTATTGAGGATTGATGGCTGAGGGTTGTGTCTTGAATATTGAGGATTGAGGATTGAGGATTGAGGATAGAGCATTGAGGATTGAAGATTGAGTATTGATGACTGAATATTGAGGATTGAGGATTGAGGTTTGAGGATTGAGGACGAGGACTGACGGTTGAGGATTGAGGTTTGAGGATTGAGGATTGTGGATTGAGGATTGAGGATTGAAGATTGAGGATTGAGGATTGAGGATTGAGGATTGAAGATTGAGGATTGAGGATTGAGGATTGAAGATTGAGGATTGGGTATTGAGGATTGAAGAATGAGGATTGGGGATTGAGGTTTGAGGATTGAGGATTGCAGATTGAGTATTGAGGATTGAAGATTGATGATTGAGGATTGAGGATTGAAGAATGAGGATTGAGGATTGAGGATTGAGGATTGAGGATTGAAGATTGAGTATTGAGGATTGAAGGTTGTGGATTGAGGATTGAGTACTGAGGATTGAGGATTGAGGATTGAGGATTGAGGATTGAAGATTGAGGATTGATGAATGAGGATTGAGAATTGAGAATTGAGGATGAGATCTGAGGGATGAGGATTGAGGTTTGGGAAATGGGGATTGAGGATTGAGGATTGAGGATTGAGGATTGAGGATTGAGGATTGAGGATTGAGGATTGAGGATTGAGGATTGATGGTTGAGTATTGAGGATTGATGGCTGAGTGTTGTGTCTTGAATATTGAGGATTGAGGATTGAGGATTGAGGATAGAGCATTGATTATTGAAGATTGAGTATTGATGACTGAATATTGAGGATTGAGGATTGAGGTTTGAGGATTGAGGACGAGGACTGACGGTTGAGGATTGAGGTTTGAGGATTGAGGATTGTGGATTGAGGATTGAGGATTGAGGATTGAGGATTGAAGATTGAGGATTGGGTATTGAGGATTGAAGAATGAGGATTGTGGATTCAGGATTGAGGTTTGAGGACTGAGAATTGAGGATTGAGTATTGAGGATTGAGGATTGAGGACTGAAGATTGAATATTGATGATTGATGATTGAGGATTGAGGATTGAGGGTTGTGGATTGAGGACGAGGACTGAGGGTTGAGTATTGATGTGTGAGGTCTGAGGATTGAGGATTGAGGATTGAGGGTTGTGGATTGAAGATTGAGGATTGAGGATTGAGGATTGAGGATTGAAGATTGAATATTGATGATTGAAGGTTGAGGATTGAGCATTGATGGTTGTGGATAGAGGACGAGGACTGAGGGTTGAATATTGATGTTTGAGGTCTGAGGATTGAGGATTGAGGATTGAGAATTGAGGATTGAGGATTGAGGATTGAAGATTGAAGATTGGGTATTGAGGATTGAAGAATGAGGATTGAGGATTGAGGATTGAGGATTGACGATTGCAGATTACGTATTGAGGATTGAGGATTGAGGATTGATGATTGAGGATTGAGGATTGAAGATTGAGGATTGAGGATTGAGGATTGAGGATTGAAGATTGAGGATTGAGTATTGGGGATTGAGAATTGAGGATTGAGAATTGAAATTGAGTATTGAGGACTGAAGATTGAGGATTGAGATTTGATTATTGAATATTGTGGATTGAGTATTGAACCATGAGTATTCAGAATATTCTATTGAGTGTTGAGAATTGAGGATTGATGGTTGAGTATTGAGGATTGATGGCTGAGGGTTGTGTCTTGAATATTGAGGATTGAGGGTTGAGGATTGAGGATAGAGCACTGAGGATTGAAGATTGAGTATTGATGATTGAATATTGAGGACTGAGAATTGAGGATTGAGTATTGAGGGTTGAGGATTGAGGATTGAGGATTGAGGATTGAAGATTGAGGATTGGGTGTTTCGGATTGAACATTGAGGACTGAGGATTGAGGATTGAGGATTGAGGATTGAGGACTGAAGATTGAATATTGATGATTGATGATTGAGGATTGAGGATTGAGGGTTGTGGATTGAGGACGAGGACTGAGGGTTGAGTATTGATGTGTGAGGTCTGAGGATTGAGGATTGAGGATTGAGAGTTGAGGATTGAGGATTGAAGATTGAGGATTGGGTATTGAGGATTGAAGAATGAGGATTGAGGATTGAGGTTTGAGGATTGAGGATTGAAGATTGAGTATTGAGGATTGAACATTGAGGCTTGAGGAATGAGAATTGAGGATTGGGGATAGAATATTGAGTATTGAGTATTGAAGATTGAGGATTGAGTATTGAGGATTGAGAATTGAGGATTGGGGATTGAAGATTGAGTATTGAGGATTGAAGATTGAGGATTGAGGATTGAGGATTGAGGATTGAGGGTTGAAGATTGAGGATTGTGGATTGAGGATTGAGGATTGAGGATTGAGGATTGAAGTTTGAATATTGATGATTGAAGGTTGAGGATTGAGGATTGATGGTTGTGGATAGAGGTCGAGGACTGAGGGTTGAATATTGATGTTTGAGGTCTGAGGATTGAGGATTGAGGATTGAGAATTGAGGATTGAGGATTGAGGATTGAAGATTGAAGATTGGGTATTGAGGATTGAAGAATGAGGATTGAGGATTGAGGATTGAGGATTGACGATTGCAGATTGAGTATTGAGGATTGAGGATTGAGGATTGAGGATTGAGGATTGAGGATTGAGGATTGAGGATTGAGGACTGAGGATTGAGGATTGAGGATTGAGGATAGAAGATTGAGTATTGAGGATTGAATGTTGAGGATTGAGGATTGAGGATTGAGGATTGAGGTTGAGGATTGAAGATTGAGGATTGGGGATTGAGGATTGACGATTGAGGATTGAGTATTGGGGATTGAGAATTGAGGATTGAGGATTGAGGATTGAGGATTGAGGATTGAGGATTGAAGATTGAGTATTGAGGATTGAACACTGAGGCTTGAGGATTGAGAATTGAGGATTGGGGATTGAAGATTGAGTATTGAGGATTGAAGATTGAGGATTGAGGAATGAGGATTGAGGATTGAGGATTGAGGATTGAGGATTGAGGATTGAGGTTTGAGGATTGAGGATTGAGTGTTGAAGATTGAATATTGATGATTCAAGATTGAGGATTGAGGATTGAAGGTTGTGGATAGAGGACGAGGACTGAGGGCTGAATATTGATGTTTGAGGTCTGAGGATTGAGGATTGAGGATTGAGAATTGAGGATTGAGGATAGAGGATTCAAGATTGAGGATTGGGTATTGAGGATTGAAGAATGAGGATTGAGGATTGAGGATTGAGGATTGAGGATTGCAGATTGAGTATTGAGGTTTGAGGATTGAGGATTGAGGATTGAGGATTGAAGATTGAGGATTGGGTATTGAGGATTGAAGAATGAGGATTGAGGATTGAGGATTGAGGATTGCAGATTGAGTAATGAGGATTGAGGATTGAGGATTGAGGATTGAGGGTTGAGGATTGAGGATTGAGGATTGAGGATTGAGGATTGAAGATTGAGTATTGAGGTTGAGGATTGAAGATTGAGGATTGGTGATTGAGGATTGACGATTGAGGATTGAATATTGGGGATTGAGAATTGAGGATTGAGGACTGAAATTGAGTATTGACGATTGAATATTCAGGATTGAGTCTTGATTATCGAATATTGTGGATTGAGTATTGAACCATGTGTATTCAGAATATTCTATTGAGTATTCAGATTTGAGGATTGATGGTTGAGTATTGAGGATTGATGGCTGAGGGTTGTGTCTTGAATATTGAGGATTGAGGATTGAGGATTGAGGATAGAGCATTGAGGATTGAAGATTGAGTATTGATGACTGAATATTGAGGATTGAGGATTGAGGTTTGAGGACTGAGGACGAGGACTGACGGTTGAGGATTGAGGTTTGAGGATTGAGGATTGTGGATTGAGGATTGAGGATTGAAGATTGAGGATTGAGGATTGAGGATTGAGGATTGAAGATTGAGGATTGAGGATTGAGGATTGAAGATTGAGGATTGGGTATTGAGGATTGAGGAATGAGGATTGAGGATTGAGGATTGAGGATTGAAGATTGAATATTGAGGATATAAGATTGAGGATTGATGATTGAGGATTGACGATGGAGGATGAGGGCTGAGGGTCGAGGATTGAGGTTTGAGGACAGAGGACTGAGGATTGAGGATTGAGAATTGAGGATTGAGGATTGAAGATTGAGGATTGAGGATTGAGGATTGAGGATTGAGGATTGAAGATTGAGGATTGTGGATTGAGGATTGATGAATGAGGATTGAGAATTGAGAATTGAGGATGAGATCTGAGGGTTGAGGATTGAGGTTTGGGAAATGGGGATTGAGGATTGAGGATTGAGGATTGAGGATTGAGGATTGAGGATTGAGGATTGAAGATTGAGGATTGAGGATTGAGGATTGAGGATTGAGGATTGAAGATTGAGGATTGTGGATTGAGGATTGAGGATTGAGGATTGAGGATTGAAGTTTGAATATTGATGATTGAAGGTTGAGGATTGAGGATTGATGGTTGTGGATAGAGGTCGAGGACTGAGGGTTGAATATTGATGTTTGAGGTCTGAGGATTGAGGATTGAGGATTGAGAATTGAGGATTGAGGATTGAGGATTGAAGATTGAAGATTGGGTATTGAGGATTGAAGAATGAGGATTGAGGATTGAGGATTGAGGATTGACGATTGCAGATTGAGTATTGAGGATTGAGGATTGAGGATTGAGGATTGAGGATTGAGGATTGAGGATTGAGGATTGAGGACTGAGGATTGAGGATTGAGGATTGAGGATAGAAGATTGAGTATTGAGGATTGAATGTTGAGGATTGAGGATTGAGGATTGAGGATTGAGGTTGAGGATTGAAGATTGAGGATTGGGGATTGAGGATTGACGATTGAGGATTGAGTATTGGGGATTGAGAATTGAGGATTGAGGATTGAAGTTGAGTATTGAGGACTGAAGGTTGAGGATTGAGGTTTGATTATTGAATATTGTGGATTGAGTATTGAAACATGAGTATTCAGAATATTCTATTGAGTATTGGGAATTGAGGCTTGATGGTTGAGTCTTGAGGATTGGTGGCTGAGGGTTGTGTCTTGAATATTGAGGACTGAGGATTGAGGATTGAGGATAGAGCACTGAGGATTGAAGATTGAGTATTGATGATTGAATATTGAGGATTGAGGATTGAGGTTTGAGGATTGAGGACGAGGACTGGCGGTTGAGGATTGAGCTTTGAGGATTGAGGATTGTGGATTGAGGACTGAAGATTGAGGATTGAGGATTGAACATTGAGGATTGAAGATTGATGACTGGGGATTGAGGATTGAAGATTGAGTATTAAGGATTGAAGATTGGGGATTGAGGATCTAGGATTGGAGATTGATTATTGAGGATTGAAGATTGAGTATTGAGGATTGAGGATTGAGAATTGAGAATTGAGGATGAGGACTGAGGGTTGTGGATTGAGGTTTGAGGACTGAGGATTGAGGATTGAACAATGAGGATTGAGGATTGAGGATTGAGGATTGAGGATTGAGGACTGAAGATTGAGTATTGATGATTGAAGATTGAGGATTGAGGTTTGAGGGTTGAGCATTGAAGGTTGTGGATAGAGGACGAGGACTGAGGGGTGGATATTGATGTTTGAGGTCTGAGGATTGAGGATTGAGGATTGAGGATTGAGGATTGAGGACTGAGGATTGCAGATTGAGTATTGAAGATTGAGTATTGAGGATTGAAGATTGAGGATTGAGGATTGAGGATTGAGTATTGAAGATTGAATATTGATGATTGAAGATTGAGGATTGAGGATTGAAGGTTGTGGATAGAGGACGAGGACTGAGGGGTGGATATTGATGTTTGAGGTCTGAGGATTGAGTATTGGGGATTGAGAATTGAGGATTGAGGATTGAAATTGAGTATTGAGGACTGAAGATTGAGGATTGAGATTTGATTATTGTATATTGTGGATTGAGTATTGAACCATGAGTATTCAGAATATTCTATTGAGTGTTGAGAATTGAAGATTGATGGTTGAGTATTGAGGATTGATGGCTGAGGGTTGTGTCTTGAATATTGAGGATTGAGGATTGAGGGTTGAGGATTGATGATTGAGGATTGAGGATTGAGGATTGAAGATTGAGTATTGAGGATTGAAGATTGAGGATTGAGGATTGAGGATTGAGGATTGAGGATTGAGGTTGAGGATTGAAGATTGAAATTGAGTATTGACGATTGAATATTCAGGATTGAGACTTGATTATTGAGTATTGTGGATTGAGTATTGAACCATGTGTATTCAGAACATTCTATTGATTATTGAGAATTGAGGATTGATGGTTGAGTATTGAGGATTGATGGCTGAGGGTTGTGTCTTGAATATTGAGGATTGAGGATTGAGGATTGAGGATAGAGCATTGAGGATTGAAGATTGAGTATTGATGACTGAATATTGAGGATTGAGGATTGAGGTTTGAGGATTGAGGACGAGGACTGACGGTTGAGGATTGAGGTTTGAGGATTGAGGATTGATGGTTGAGTATTGAGGATTGATGGCTGAGGGTTGTGTCTTGAATATTGAGGATTGAGGATTGAGGATTGAGGATAGAGCATTGAGGATTGAAGATTGAGTATTGATGACTGAATATTGAGGATTGAGGATTGAGGTTTGAGGATTGAGGACGAGGACTGACGGTTGAGGATTGAGGTTTGAGGATTGAGGATTGTGGATTGAGGATTGAGGATTGAGGATTGACGATTGAGGATTGAGGATTGAAGATTGAGGATTGAGGATTCAGGATTGAGGATTGAGGTTGAGGAATGAAGATTGAGGATTGGGGATTGAGGACTGGCGATTGAGGATTGAGTATTGGGGATTGAGGATTGAGGATTGAGGGTTGAAATTGAGTATTGAGGATTGAAGATTGAGGATTGGGATTTGATTATTGAATATTGTGGTCTGAGCATTGAAACGGGAGTATTCAGAATATTCTATTGAGTGTTGAGAATTGAGGATTGAAGATTGAGGATTGAGTATTGAGGATTGAGGATTGAGGATTGAAGATTGAGGATTGAGAATTGAGGATTGAGGATTGAGGATTGAGGATTCAAGATTGAGGATTGGGTATTGAGGATTGAAGAATGAGGATTGAGGATTGAGGTTTGTGGATTGAGGATTGCAGATTGATTATTGAGGATTGAAGATTGATGATTGAGGATTGAGGATTGAAGATTGAGGATTGAGGATTGAGGATTGAGGATTGAGGATTGAGGATTGAGGATTGAGGATTGAGGATTGAGGATTGAGGATTGAGGATTGAGTATTGAAGATTGAGTATTGATCACTGAGGATTGAGGATTGAGGATTGAGGATTGAGGATTGAGGATTGAAGATTGAATATTGAGGATATAAGATTGAGGATTGATGATTGAGGATTGAGGATGGAGGATGAGGGCTGAGGGTTGAGGATTGAGGTTTGAGGACAGAGGACTGAGGATTGAGGATTGAGAATTGAGGATTGAGGATTGAGGATTGAAGATTGAGTGTTGGGTATTGAGTATTGAAGAATGAGCATTGAGGATTGAGGATTGAGGATTGAGGATTGAAGATTGAGTATTGAGGATTGAATATTGACGATTGAGGATTGAGGATTGAGGATTGAGGACTGAGGATTGAGGATTGAAGATTGAGTATTGAGGATTGAAGATTGACGATTGAGAATTAAGGATTGAAGATTGAGGATTAAGGATTGAAGATTGGGGATTGAGGATCTAGGATTGGAGGTTGATTATTGAGGATTGAATATTGAGTATTGAGAATTGAGGATTGAGAATTGAGAATTGAGGATGAGGACTGAGGGTTGAGGATTGAGGTTTGAGGAATGAGGATTGAGGGTTGAGGATTGAGGATTGAGGATTGAGGATTGAGGATTGAGTATTGAAGATTGAGTATTGCTGCCTGAGGATAGAGGATTGGGGATTGAGGATTGAGGATTGAGGATTGAGGATTGAAGATTGAGGATTGAGAATTGAGGGTTGAGGATTGAGGTTTGAGGACTGAGGATTGAGGATTGAGGATTGAGGCTTGAGGATTGAGGATTGAGGAATGAAGATTGAGGATTGAGGATAGAGGATGAGGGCTGAGAGTTGACGAATTGAGGTTTGAGGTCTGAGGACTGAGGATTGAGGATTGAGAATTGAGGATTGAGGAATGAGGATTGAAGATTGAGGATTGGGGACTGAGTGTTGAGGGTTGAGTGATGAGAATTGATGTTTGTGGATGGAGATTTGAAGATTGCAGATTGATTATTGAGTATTGAAATGTGTGAATTGATGATATTCTATTGAGGACTGAGAATTGACGACTGATTGTTGAGGACTGAGGTCTGAAGATAGAGGATTCAGGATTGTGGATTCAGGATTGAGGTTTGAGGACGGAGAATTGAGGACTGAGTATTGAGAATTGAGGATTGAGGATTGAGGATTGAGGATTGAAGATTGAGGATTGGGTATTGCGGATTGAACAATGAGGATTGAGGATTGAGGATTGAGGATTGAGGATTGAGGACTGAAGATTGAGTATTGATGATTGAAGATTGAGGATTGAGGTTTGAGGGTTGAGGATTGAAGGTTGTGGATAGAGGACGAGGACTGAGGGGTGGATATTGATGTTTGAGGTCTGAGGATTGAGGATTGAGGATTGAGGATTGAGGATTGAGGATTGAGGATTGCAGATTGAGTATTGAAGATTGAGTATTGAGGATTGAAGATTGAGGATTGAGGATTGAGGATTGAGGATTGAGGATTGAGGATTGAGGATTGAGTATTGAAGATTGAATATTGATGATTGAAGATTGAGGATTGAGGATTGAAGGTTGTGGATAGAGGACGAGGACTGAGGGGTGGATATTGATGTTTGAGGTCTGAGGATTGAGTATTGGGGATTGAGAATTGAGGATTGAGGATTGAAATTGAGTATTGAGGACTGAAGATTGAGGACTGAGATTTGATTATTGAATATTGTGGATTGAGTATTGAACCATGAGTATTCAGAATATTCTATTGAGTGTTGAGAATTGAAGATTGATGGTTGAGTATTGAGGATTGATGGCTGAGGGTTGTGTCTTGAATATTGAGGATTGAGGATTGAGGATTCAGGATTGAGGATTGAGGACTGAAGATTGAATATTGATGATTGATGATTGAGGATTGAGGATTGAGGGTTGTGGATTGAGGACGAGGACTGAGGGTTGAGTATTGATGTGTGAGGTCTGAGGATTGAGGATTGAGGATTGAGAGTTGAGGATTGAGGATTGAAGATTGAGGATTGGGTATTGAGGATTGAAGAATGAGGATTGAGGATTGAGGTTTGAGGATTGAGGATTGAAGATTGAGTATTGAGGATTGAACATTGAGGCTTGAGGAATGAGAATTGAGGATTGGGGATAGAAGATTGAGTATTGAGTATTGAAGATTGAGGATTGAGTATTGAGGATTGAGAATTGAGGATTGGGGATTGAAGATTGAGTATTGAGGATTGAAGATTGAGGATTGAGGATTGAGGATTGAGGATTGAGGGTTGAAGATTGAGGATTGTGGATTGAGGATTGAGGATTGAGGATTGAGGATTGAAGTTTGAATATTGATGATTGAAGGTTGAGGATTGAGGATTGAGGATTGAGGATTGAGGATTGAGGACTGAGGATTGAGGATTGAGGATTGAGGATTGAGGATAGAAGATTGAGTATTGAGGATTGAATGTTGAGGATTGAGGATTGAGGATTGAGGATTGAGGTTGAGGATTGAAGATTGAGGATTGGGGATTGAGGATTGACGATTGAGGATTGAGTATTGGGGATTGAGAATTGAGGATTGAGGATTGAAGTTGAGTATTGAGGACTGAAGATTGAGGATTGAGGTTTGATTATTGAATATTGTGAATTGAGTATTGAAACATGAGTATTCAGAATATTCTATTGAGTATTGGGAATTGAGGATTGATGGTTGAGTCTTGAGGATTGGTGGCTGAGGGTTGTGTCTTGAATATTGAGGGTTGAGGATTGAGGATTGAGGATAGAGCACTGAGGATTGAAGATTGAGTATTGATGATTGAATATTGAGGATTGAGGATTGAGGTTTGAGGATTGAGGACGAGGACTGGCGGTTGAGGATTGAGCTTTGAGGATTGAGGATTGTGGATTGAGGACTGAGGATTGAGGATTGAGGATTGAGCATTGAGGATTGAAGATTGATGACTGGGGATTGAGGATTGAAGATTGAGTATTAAGGATTGAAGTTTGGGGATTGAGGATCTAGGATTGGAGATTGATTATTGAGGATTGAAGATTGAGTATTGAGGATTGAGGATTGAGAATTGAGAATTGAGGATGAGGACTGAGGGTTGTGGATTGAGGTTTGAGGAATGAGGACTGAGGATTGAGGATTGAGAATTGAGGACTGATGATTGAGGATTGAAGATTGAGGATTGTGGATTCAGGATTGAGGTTTGAGGACTGAGAATTTAGGATTGAGTATTGAGGGTTGAGGATTGAGGATTGAGGATTGAGGATTGAAGATTGAGGATTGGATATTTCGGATTGAACATTGAGGATTGAGGATTGAGGATTGAGGATTGAGGATTGAGGACTGAAGATTGAATATTGATGATTGATGATTGAGGATTGAGGATTGAGGGTTGTGGATTGAGGACGAGGAGTGAGGGTTGAGTATTGATGTGTGAGGTCTGAGGATTGAGGATTGAGGATTGAGAGTTGAGGATTGAGGATTGAAGATTGAGGATTGGGTATTGAGGATTGAAGAATGAGTATTGAGGATTGAGGATTGAGTATTGAGGATTGAAGATTGAGTATTGAGGATTGAACATTGAGGCTTGAGGATTGAGAATTGAGGATTGGGGATTGAAGATTGAGTATTGAGGATTGAAGATTGAGGATTGAGGAATGAGGATTGAGGATTGAGGATTGAGGATTGAGGATTGAGGATTGAGTGTTGAAGATTGAATATTGATGATTCAAGATTGAGGATTGAGGATTGAAGGTTGTGGATAGAGGACGAGGACTGAGGGCTGAATATTGATGTTTGAGGTCTGAGGATTGAGGATTGAGGATTGAGAATTGAGGATTGAGGATAGAGGATTGCAGATTGAGTATTGAGGTTTGAGGATTGAGGATTGAGGATTGAGGATTGAAGATTGAGGATTGGGTATTGAGGATTGAAGAATGAGGATTGAGGATTGAGGATTGAGGATTGCAGATTGAGTAATGAGGATTGAGGATTGAGGATTGAGGATTGAGGGTTGAGGATTGAGGATTGAGGATTGAGGATTGAGGATTGAAGATTGAGTATTGAGGATTGAAGATTGAGGATTGAGGATTGAGGATTGAGGATTGAGGTTGAGGATTGAAGATTGAGGATTGGTGATTGAGGATTGACGATTGAGGATTGAGTATTGGGGATTGAGAATTGAGGATTGAGGAATGAAATTGAGTATTGACGATTGAATATTCAGGATTGAGACTTGATTATCGAATATTGTGGATTGAGTATTGAACAATGTGTATTCAGAATATTCTATTGAGTATTGAGATTTGAGAATTGATGGCTGAGTATTGAGGATTGATGGCTGAGGGTTGTGTCTTGAATATTGAGGATTGAGGATTGAGGTTTGAGGATTGAGGACGAGGACTGACGGTTGAGGATTGAGGTTTGAGGATTGAGGATTGTGGATTGAGGATTGAGGATTGAGGATTGAGGATTGAGGATTGAGGATTGAGGATTGAAGATTGAGGATTGAGGATTGAGGATTGAAGATTGAGGATTGGGTATTGAGGATTGAAGAATGAGGATTGGGTATTGAGGTTTGAGGATTGAGGATTGCAGATTGAGTATTGAGGATTGAAGATTGATGATTGAGGATTGAGGATTGAAGATTGAGGATTGAGGATTGAGGATTGAGGATTGAGGATTGAAGATTGAGTATTGAGGATTGAAGGTTGTGGATT
The DNA here is from genome assembly GCF_051401765.1 of Calliopsis andreniformis. Classification (NCBI taxonomy): domain Eukaryota; kingdom Metazoa; phylum Arthropoda; class Insecta; order Hymenoptera; family Andrenidae; genus Calliopsis; species Calliopsis andreniformis. Next base: position 320,613 of record NW_027480709.1, on the reverse strand, counting down.
GAGGATTGAGTACTGAGGATTGAGGATTGAGGATTGAGGATTGAGGATTGAAGATTGAGGATTGATGATTGAGGATTGAGAATTGAGAATTGAGGATGAGATCTGAGGGTTGAGGATTGAGGTTTGGGAAATGGGGATTGAGGATTGAGGATTGAGGATTGAGGATTGAGGATTGAGGATTGAGGATTGAGTATTGAAGATTGAGTATTGATCACTGAGGATTGAGGATTGAGGATTGAGGATTGAGGATTGAGGATTGAGGATTGAAGATTGAATATTGAGGATATAAGATTGAGGATTGATGATTGAGGATTGACGATGGAGGATGAGGGCTGAGGGTCGAGGATTGAGGTTTGAGGACAGAGGACTGAGGATTGAGGATTGAGAATTGAGGATTGAGGATTGGAGATTGAGGATTGAGGATTGAGGATTGAGGATTGAGGATTGAAGATTGAGGATTGTGGATTGAGGATTGAGGATTGAGGATTGAGTATTGAAATTTGAATATTGATGATTGAAGGTTGAGGATTGAGGATTGATGGTTGTGGATAGAGGTCGAGGACTGAGGGTTGAATATTGATGTTTGAGGTCTGAGGATTGAGGATTGAGGATTGAGAAATGAGGATTGAGGATTGAGGATTGAAGATTGAAGATTGGGTATTGAGGATTGAAGAATGAGGATTGAGGATTGAGGATTGAGGATTGACGATTGCAGATTGAGTATTGAGGATTGAGGATTGAGGATTGAGGATTGAGGATTGAGGATTGAGGATTGAGGATTGAGGACTGAGCATTGAGGATTGAGGATTGAGGGTAGAAGATTGAGTATTGAGGATTGAATGTTGAGGATTGAGGATTGAGGATTGAAGATTGAGGTTGAGGATTGAAGATTGAGGATTGGGGATTGAGGATTGACGATTGAGGATTGAGTATTGGGGATTGAGAATTGAGGATTGAGGATTGAAGTTGAGTATTGAGGACTGAAGATTGAGGATTGAGGTTTGATTATTGAATATTGTGAATTGAGTATTGAAACATGAGTATTCAGAATATTCTATTGAGTATTGGGAATTGAGGATTGGTGGTTGAGTCTTGAGGATTGGTGGCTGAGGGTTGTGTCTTGAATATTGAGGATTGAGGTTTGAGGATTGAGGATAGAGCACTGAGGATTGAAGATTGAGTATTGATGATTGAATATTGAGGATTGAGGATTGAGGTTTGAGGATTGAGGACGAGGACTGGCGGTTGAGGATTGAGCTTTGAGGATTGAGGATTGTGGATTGAGGACTGAAGATTGAGGATTGAGGATTGAGCATTGAGGATTGAAGATTGATGACTGGGGATTGAGGATTGAAGATTGAGTATTAAGGATTGAAGATTGGGGATTGAGGATCTAGGATTGGAGATTGATTATTGAGGATTGAAGATTGAGTATTGAGGATTGAGGATTGAGAATTGAGAATTGAGGATGAGGACTGAGGGTTGTGGATTGAGGTTTGAGGAATGAGGACTGAGGATTGAGTATTGAGGGTTGAGGATTGAGGATTGAGGAATGAGGATTGAAGATTGAGGATTGGCTATTTCGGATTGAACATTGAGGATTGAGGATTGAGGATTGAGGATTGCGGATTGAGGACTGAAGATTGAATATTGATGATTGATGATTGAGGATTGAGGATTGAGGGTTGTGGATTGAGGACGAGGACTGAGGGTTGAGTATTGATGTGTGAGGTCTGAGGATTGAGGATTGAGGATTGAGAGTTGAGGATTGAGGATTGAAGATTGAGGATTGGGTATTGAGGATTGAAGAATGAGGATTGAGGATTGAGGATTGAGTATTGAGGATTGAAGATTGAGTATTGAGGATTGAACATTGAGGCTTGAGGATTGAGAATTGAGGATTGGGGATTGAAGATTGAGTATTGAGGATTGAAGATTGAGGATTGAGGAATGAGGATTGAGGATTGAGGATTGAGGATTGAGGATTGAGGATTGAGTGTTGAAGATTGAATATTGATGATTCAAGATTGAGGTTTGAGGATTGAGGATTGTGGATTGAGGATTGAGGATTGAGGATTGAGGATTGAGGATTGAGGATTGAGGATTGAAGATTGAGGATTGAGGATTGAGGATTGAAGATTGAGGTTGAGGATTGAAGATTGAGGATTGGGGATTGAGCACTGACGATTGAGGATTGAGTATTGGGGATTGAGGATTGAGGATTGAGGATTGAAATTGAGTATTGAGGATTGAAGATTGAGGATTGAGATTTGATTATTGAATATTGTGGTCTGAGTATTGAAACGGGAGTATTCAGAATATTCTATTGAGTGTTGAGAATTGAGGATTGAAGATTGAGGATTGAGTATTGAGGATTGAGGATTGAGGATTGAAGATTGAGGGTTGAGAATTGAGGATTGAGGATTGAGGATTGAGGATTGAAGATTGAGAATTGGGTATTGAGGATTGAAGAATGAGGATTGGGGATTGAGGTTTGAGGATTGAGGATTGCAGATTGAGTATTGAGGATTGAAGATTGATGATTGAGGATTGAGGATTGAAGATTGAGGATTGAGGATTGAGGATTGAGGATTGAGGATTGAAGATTGAGTATTGAGGATTGAAGGTTGTGGATTGAGGATTGAGTACTGAGGATTGAGGATTGAGGATTGAGGATTGAGGATTGAAGATTGAGGATTGATGATTGAGGATTGAGAATTGAGAATTGAGGATGAGATCTGAGGGTTGAGGATTGAGGTTTGGGAAATGGGGATTGAGGATTGAGGATTGAGGATTGAGGATTGAGGATTGAGGATTGAGGATTGAGGATTGAGTATTGAAGATTGAGCCTTGATCACTGAGGATTGAGGATTGAGGATTGAGGATTGAGGATTGAGGATTGAAGATTGAAATTGAGGATATAAGATTGAGGATTGATGATTGAGGATTGACGATGGAGGATGAGGGCTGAGGGACGAGGATTGAGGTTTGAGGTTTGAGGACAGAGGACTGAGGATTGAGGATTGAGAATTGAGGATTGAGGATTGAAGATTGAGGATTGAGGATTGAGGATTGAGGATTGAGGATTGAAGATTGAGGATTGTGGATTGAGGATTGAGGATTGAGGATTGAGGATTGAAGTTTGAATATTGATGATTGAAGGTTGAGGATTGAGGATTGATGGTTGTGGATAGAGGTCGAGGACTGAGGGTTGAATATTGATGTTTGAGGTCTGAGGATTGAGGATTGAGGATTGAGAATTGAGGATTGAGGATTGAGGATTGAAGATTGAAGATTGGGTATTGAGGATTGAAGAATGAGGATTGAGGATTGAGGATTGAGGATTGACGATTGCAGATTGAGTATTGAGGATTGAGGATTGAGGATTGAGGATTGAGGATTGAGGATTGAGGATTGAGGATTGAGGACTGAGGATTGAGGATTGAGGATTGAGGATAGAAGATTGAGTATTGAGGATTGAATGTTGAGGATTGAGGATTGAGGATTGAGGATTGAGGTTGAGGATTGAAGATTGAGGATTGGGGATTGAGGATTGACGATTGAGGATTGAGTATTGGGGATTGAGAATTGAGGATTGAGGATTGAAGTTGAGTATTGAGGACTGAAGATTGAGGATTGAGGTTTGATTATTGAATATTGTGAATTGAGTATTGAAACATGAGTATTCAGAATATTCTATTGAGTATTGGGAATTGAGGATTGATGGTTGAGTCTTGAGGATTGGTGGCTGAGGGTTGTGTCTTGAATATTGAGGATTGAGGATTGAGGATTGAGGATAGAGCACTGAGGATTGAAGATTGAGTATTGATGATTGAATATTGAGGATTGAGGATTGAGGTTTGAGGATTGAGGACGAGGACTGGCGGTTGAGGATTGAGCTTTGAGGATTGAGGATTGTGGATTGAGGACTGAAGATTGAGGATTGAGGATTGAGCATTGAGGATTGAAGATTGATGACTGGGGATTGAGGATTGAAGATTGAGTATTAAGGATTGAAGATTGGGGATTGAGGATCTAGGATTGGAGATTGATTATTGAGGATTGAAGATTGAGTATTGAGGATTGAGGATTGAGAATTGAGAATTGAGGATGAGGACTGAGGGTTGTGGATTGAGGTTTGAGGAATGAGGACTGAGGATTGAGTATTGAGGGTTGAGGATTGAGGATTGAGGATTGAGGATTGAAGATTGAGGATTGGATATTTCGGATTGAACATTGAGGATTGAGGATTGGGGATTGAGGATTGCGGATTGAGGACTGAAGATTGAATATTGATGATTGATGATTGAGGATTGAGGATTGAGGGTTGTGGATTGAGGACGAGGACTGAGGGTTGAGTATTGATGTGTGAGGTCTGAGGATTGAGGATTGAGGATTGAGAGTTGAGGATTGAGGATTGAAGATTGAGGATTGGGTATTGAGGATTGAAGAATGAGGATTGAGGATTGAGGATTGAGTATTGAGGATTGAAGATTGAGTATTGAGGATTGAACATTGAGGCTTGAGGATTGAGAATTGAGGATTGGGGATTGAAGATTGAGAATTGAGGATTGAAGATTGAGGATTGAGGAATGAGGATTGAGGATTGAGGATTGAGGATTGAGGATTGAGGATTGAGTGTTGAAGATTGAATATTGATGATTCAAGATTGAGGTTTGAGGATTGAGGATTGTGGATTGAGGATTGAGGATTGAGGATTGAGGATTGAGGATTGAGGATTGAGGATTGAAGATTGAGGATTGAGGATTGAGGATTGAAGATTGAGGTTGAGGATTGAAGATTGAGGATTGGGGATTGAGGACTGACGATTGAGGATTGAGTATTGGGGATTGAGGATTGAGGATTGAGGATTGAAATTGAGTATTGAGGATTGAAGATTGAGGATTGAGATTTGATTATTGAATATTGTGGTCTGAGTATTGAAACGGGAGTATTCAGAATATTCTATTGAGTGTTGAGAATTGAGGATTGAAGATTGAGGATTGAGTATTGAGGATTGAGGATTGAGGATTGAAGATTGAGGATTGAGAATTGAGGATTGAGGATTGAGGATTGAGGATTGAAGATTGAGGATTGGGTATTGAGGATTGAAGAATGAGGATTGGGGATTGAGGTTTGAGGATTGAGGATTGCAGATTGAGTATTGAGGATTGAAGATTGATGATTAAGGATTGAGGATTGAAGATTGAGCATTGATGGTTGTGGATAGAGGTCGAGGACTGAGGGTTGAATATTGATGTTTGAGGTCTGAGGATTGAGGATTGAGGATTGAGAATTGAGGATTGAGGATTGAGGATTGAAGATTGAAGATTGGGTATTGAGGATTGAAGAATGAGGATTGAGGATTGAGGATTGAGGATTGACGATTGCAGATTGAGTATTGAGGATTGAGGATTGAGGATTGAGGATTGAGGATTGAGGATTGAGGATTGAGGATTGAGGACTGAGGATTGAGGATTGAGGATTGAGGATAGAAGATTGAGTATTGAGGATTGAATGTTGAGGATTGAGGATTGAGGATTGAGGATTGAGGTTGAGGATTGAAGATTGAGGATTGGGGATTGAGGATTGACGATTGAGGATTGAGTATTGGGGATTGAGAATTGAGGATTGAGGATTGAAGTTGAGTATTGAGGACTGAAGATTGAGGATTGAGGTTTGATTATTGAATATTGTGAATTGAGTATTGAAACATGAGTATTCAGAATATTCTATTGAGTATTGGGAATTGAGGATTGATGGTTGAGTCTTGAGGATTGGTGGCTGAGGGTTGTGTCTTGAATATTGAGGATTGAGGATTGAGGATTGAGGATAGAGCACTGAGGATTGAAGATTGAGTATTGATGATTGAATATTGAGGATTGAGGATTGAGGTTTGAGGATTGAGGTCGAGGACTGGCGGTTGAGGATTGAGCTTTGAGGATTGAGGATTGTGGATTGAGGACTGAAGATTGAGGATTGAGGATTGAGCATTGAGGATTGAAGATTGATGACTGGGGATTGAGGATTGAAGATTGAGTATTAAGGATTGAAGATTGGGGATTGAGGATCTAGGATTGGAGATTGATTATTGAGGATTGAAGATTGAGTATTGAGGATTGAGGATTGAGAATTGAGAATTGAGGATGAGGACTGAGGGTTGTGGATTGAGGTTTGAGGAATGAGGACTGAGGATTGAGTATTGAGGGTTGAGGATTGAGGATTGAGGATTGAGGATTGAAGATTGAGGATTGGATATTTCGGATTGAACATTGAGGATTGAGGATTGGGGATTGAGGATTGCGGATTGAGGACTGAAGATTGAATATTGATGATTGATGATTGAGGATTGAGGATTGAGGGTTGTGGATTGAGGACGAGGACTGAGGGTTGAGTATTGATGTGTGAGGTCTGAGGATTGAGGATTGAGGATTGAGAGTTGAGGATTGAGGATTGAAGATTGAGGATTGGGTATTGAGGATTGAAGAATGAGGATTGAGGATTGAGGATTGAGTATTGAGGATTGAAGATTGAGTATTGAGGATTGAACATTGAGGCTTGAGGATTGAGAATTGAGGATTGGGGATTGAAGATTGAGAATTGAGGATTGAAGATTGAGGATTGAGGAATGAGGATTGAGGATTGAGGATTGAGGATTGAGGATTGAGGATTGAGTGTTGAAGATTGAATATTGATGATTCAAGATTGAGGTTTGAGGATTGAGGATTGTGGATTGAGGATTGAGGATTGAGGATTGAGGATTGAGGATTGAGGATTGAGGATTGAAGATTGAGGATTGAGGATTGAGGATTGAAGATTGAGGTTGAGGATTGAAGATTGAGGATTGGGGATTGAGGACTGACGATTGAGGATTGAGTATTGGGGATTGAGGATTGAGGATTGAGGATTGAAATTGAGTATTGAGGATTGAAGATTGAGGATTGAGATTTGATTATTGAATATTGTGGTCTGAGTATTGAAACGGGAGTATTCAGAATATTCTATTGAGTGTTGAGAATTGAGGATTGAAGATTGAGGATTGAGTATTGAGGATTGAGGATTGAGGATTGAAGATTGAGGATTGAGAATTGAGGATTGAGGATTGAGGATTGAGGATTGAAGATTGAGGATTGGGTATTGAGGATTGAAGAATGAGGATTGGGGATTGAGGTTTGAGGATTGAGGATTGCAGATTGAGTATTGAGGATTGAAGATTGATGATTAAGGATTGAGGATTGAAGATTGAGGATTGAGGATTGAGGATTGAGGATTGAGGATTGAAGATTGAGTATTGAGGATTGAAGGTTGTGGATTGAGGATTGAGTACTGAGGATTGAGGATTGAGGATTGAGGATTGAGGATTGAAGATTGAGGATTGGTGATTGAGGATTGAGAATTGAGAATTGAGGATGAGATCTGAGGGTTGAGGATTGAGGTTTGGGAAATGGGGATTGAGGATTGAGGATTGAGGATTGAGGATTGAGGATTGAGGATTGAGGATTGAGGATTGAGGATTGAGTATTGAAGATTGAGTATTGATCACTGAGGATTGAGGATTGAGGATTGAGGATTGAGGATTGAGGATTGAAGATTGAATATTGAGGATATAAGATTGAGGTTTGATGATTGAGGATTGACGATGGAGGATGAGGGCTGAGGGACGAGGATTGAGGTTTGAGGACAGAGGACTGAGGATTGAGGATTGAGAATTGAGGATTGAGGATTGAAGATTGAGGATTGAGGATTGAGGATTGAGGATTGAGGATTGAAGATTGAGGATTGTGGATTGAGGATTGAGGATTGAGGATTGAGGATTGAAGTTTGAATATTGATGATTGAAGGTTGAGGATTGAGGATTGATGGTTGTGGATAGAGGTCGAGGACTGAGGGTTGAATATTGATGTTTGAGGTCTGAGGATTGAGGATTGAGGATTGAGAATTGAGGATTGAGGATTGAGGATTGAAGATTGAAGATTGGGTATTGAGGATTGAAGAATGAGGATTGAGGATTGAGGATTGAGGATTGACGATTGCAGATTGAGTATTGAGGATTGAGTATTGAGGATTGAGGATTGAGGATTGAGGATTGAGGATTGAGGATTGAGGACTGAGGATTGAGGATTGAGGATTGAGGATAGAAGATTGAGTATTGAGGATTGAATGTTGAGGATTGAGGATTGAGGATTGAGGATTGAGGTTGAGGATTGAAGATTGAGGATTGGAGATTGAGGATTGACGATTGAGGATTGAGTATTGGGGATTGAGAATTGAGGATTGAGGATTGAAGTTGAGTATTGAGGACTGAAGATTGAGGATTGAGGTTTGATTATTGAATATTGTGAATTGAGTATTGAAACATGAGTATTCAGAATATTCTATTGAGTATTGGGAGTTGAGGATTGATGGTTGAGTCTTGAGGATTGGTGGCTGAGGGTTGTGTCTTGAATATTGAGGATTGAGTATTGAGGATTGAGGATAGAGCACTGAGGATTGAAGATTGAGTATTGATGATTGAATATTGAGGATTGAGGATTGAGGTTTGAGGATTGAGGACGAGGACTGGCGGTTGAGGATTGAGCTTTGAGGATTGAGGATTGTGGATTGAGGACTGAAGATTGAGGATTGAGGATTGAGCATTGAGGATTGAAGATTGATGACTGGGGATTGAGGATTGAAGATTGAGTATTAAGGATTGAAGATTGGGGATTGAGGATTTAGGATTGGAGATTGATTATTGAGGATTGAAGATTGAGTATTGAGGATTGAGGATTGAGAATTGAGAATTGAGGATGAGGACTGAGGGTTGTGGATTGAGGTTTGAGGAATGAGGACTGAGTATTGAGGATTGAGAATTGAGGACTGATGATTGAGGATTGAAGATTGAGGATTGTGGATTCAGGATTGAGGTTTGAGGACTGAGAATTGAGGATTGAGTATTGAGGGTTGAGGATTGAGGATTGAGGATTGAGGATTGAAGATTGAGGATTCGATATTTCGGATTGAACATTGAGGATTGAGGATTGAGGATTGAGGATTGAGGATTGAGGACTGAAGATTGAATATTGATGATTGATGATTGAGGATTGAGGATTGAGGGTTGTGGATTGAGGACGAGGACTGAGGGTTGAGTATTGATGTGTGAGGTCTGAGGATTGAGGATTGAGGATTGAGGATTGAAGATTGAGTATTGGGTATTGAGGATTGAAGAATGAGGATTGAGGATTGAGGTTTGAGGATTGAGGATTGCAGATTGAGTATTGAGGATTGAAGATTGATGATTGAGGATTGAGGATTGAAGATTGAGGATTGAGGATTGAGGATTGAGGATTGAGGATTGAAGATTGAGTATTGAGGATTGAAGGTTGAGGATTGAGGATTGAGTACTGAGGATTGAGTATTGATCACTGAGGATTGAGGATTGAGGATTGAGGATTGAGGATTGAGGATTGAAGATTGAATATTGAGGATATAAGATTGAGGATTGATGATTGAGGATTGATGATGTAGGATGAGGGCTGAGGGTCGAGGATTGAGGTTTGAGGACAGAGGACTGAGGATTGAGGATTGAGAATTGAGGATTGAGGATTGAGGATTGAAGATTGAGTGTTGGGTATTGAGTATTGAAGAATGAGGATTGAGGATTGAGGATTGAGGATTGAGGATTGAGGATTGAAGATTGAGTATTGAGGATTGAAGATTGACGATTGAGGATTAAGGATTGAGGATTGAGGACTGAGGATTGAGGATTGAAGATTGAGTATTGAGGATTGAAGATTGACGATTGAGAATTAAGGATTGAAGATTGAGGATTAAGGATTGAAGATTGGGGATTGAGGATCTAGGATTGGAGGTTGATTATTGAGGATTGAATATTGAGTATTGAGAATTGAGGATTGAGAATTGAGAATTGAGGTTGAGGACTGAGGGTTGAGGATTGAGGTTTGAGGAATGCGGATTGAGGGTTGAGGATTGAGGATTGAGGATTGAGGATTCAGGATTGAGTATTGAAGATTGTGTATTGCTGCCTGAGGATAGAGGATTGGGGATTGAGGATTGAGGATTGAGGATTGAGGATTGAGGATTGAGGATTGAGGATTGAAGATTGAGTATTGAGGATTGAAGATTGAGTATTGATGACTGAATATTGAGGATTGAGGATTGAGGTTTGAGGATTGAGGACGAGGACTGACGGTTGAGGATTGAGGTTTGAGGATTGAGGATTGTGGATTGAGGATTGAGGATTGAGGATTGACGATTGAGGATTGAGGATTGAAGATTGAGGATTGAGGATTCAGGATTGAGGATTGAGGTTGAGGAATGAAGATTGAGGATTGGGGATTGAGGACTGGCGATTGAGGATTGAGTATTGGGGATTGAGGATTGAGGATTGAGGATTGAAATTGAGTATTGAGGATTGAAGATTGAGGATTGGGATTTGATTATTGAATATTGTGGTCTGAGCATTGAAACGGGAGTATTCAGAATATTCTATTGAGTGTTGAGAATTGACGATTGAAGATTGAGGATTGAGTATTGAGGATTGAGGATTGAGGATTGAAGATTGAGGATTGAGAATTGAGGATTGAGGATTGAGGATTGAGGATTCAAGATTGAGGATTGGGTATTGAGGATTGAAGAATGAGGATTGAGGATTGAGGTTTGAGGATTGAGGATTGCAGATTGAGTATTGAGGATTGAAGATTGATGATTGAGGAATGAAAATTGAGGATTGGGGATTGAGGACTGGCGATTGAGGATTGAGTATTGGGGATTGAGGATTGAGGATTGAGGATTGAAATTGAGTATTGAGGATTGAAGATTGAGGATTGGGATTTGATTATTGAATATTGTGGTCTGAGCATTGAAACGGGAGTATTCAGAATATTCTATTGAGTGTTGAGAATTGAGGATTGAGGATTGAGGATTGAGGATTGAGGATTGAGGATTGAGTATTGAAGATTGAGTATTGATCACTGAGGATTGAGGATTGAGGATTGAGGATTGAGGATTGAGGATTGAAGATTGAATATTGAGGATATAAGATTGAGGATTGATGATTGAGGATTGAGGATGGAGGATGAGGGCTGAGGGATGAGGATTGAGGTTTGAGGACAGAGGACTGAGGATTGAGGATTGAGAATTGAGGATTGAGGATTGAGGATTGAAGATTGAGTGTTGGGTATTGAGTATTGAAGAATGAGGATTGAGGATTGAGGATTGAGGATTGAGGATTGAGGATTGAGGATTGAGGATTGAGGATTGAAGATTGAGAATTGGGTATTGAGGATTGAAGAATGAGGATTGGGGATTGAGGTTTGAGGATTGAGGATTGCAGATTGAGTATTGAGGATTGAAGATTGATGATTGAGGATTGAGGATTGAAGATTGAGGATTGAGGATTGAGGATTGAGGATTGAGGATTGAAGATTGAGTATTGAGGATTGAAGGTTGTGGATTGAGGATTGAGTACTGAGGATTGAGGATTGAGGATTGAGGATTGAGGATTGAAGATTGAGGATTGATGATTGAGGATTGAGAATTGAGAATTGAGGATGAGATCTGAGGGTTGAGGATTGAGGTTTGGGAAATGGGGATTGAGGATTGAGGATTGAGGATTGAGGATTGAGGATTGAGGATTGAGGATTGAGGATTGAGGATTGAGTATTGAAGATTGAGTATTGATCACTGAGGATTGAGGATTGAGGATTGAGGATTGAGGATTGAGGATTGAAGATTGAATATTGAGGATATAAGATTGAGGTTTGATGATTGAGGATTGACGATGGAGGATGAGGGCTGAGGGACGAGGATTGAGGTTTGAGGACAGAGGACTGAGGATTGAGGATTGAGAATTGAGGATTGAGGATTGAAGATTGAGGATTGAGGATTGAGGATTGAGGATTGAGGATTGAAGATTGAGGATTGAGGATTGAGGATTGAAGATTGAGTATTGAGGATTGAAGATTGAGGATTGAGGATTGAGGATTGAGGATTGAGGTTGAGGATCGAAGATTGAGGATTGGTGATTGAGGATTGACGATTGAGGATTGAGTATTGGGGATTGAGAATTGAGGATTGAGGAATGAAATTGAGTATTGACGATTGAATATTCAGGATTGAGACTTGATTATCGAATATTGTGGATTGAGTATTGAACAATGTGTATTCAGAATATTCTATTGAGTATTGAGATTTGAGGATTGATGGTTGAGTATTGAGGATTGATGGCTGAGGGTTGTGTCTTGAATATTGAGGATTGAGGATTGAGGTTTGAGGATTGAGGACGAGGACTGACGGTTGAGGATTGAGGTTTGAGGATTGAGGATTGTGGATTGAGGATTGAGGATTGAGGATTGAGGATTGAGGATTGAGGATTGAGGATTGAAGATTGAGGATTGAGGATTGAGGATTGAAGATTGAGGATTGGGTATTGAGGATTGAAGAATGAGGATTGGGTATTGAGGTTTGAGGATTGAGGATTGCAGATTGAGTATTGAGGATTGAAGATTGATGATTGAGGATTGAGGATTGAAGATTGAGGATTGAGGATTGAGGATTGAGGATTGAGGATTGAAGATTGAGTATTGAGGATTGAAGGTTGTGGATTGAGGATTGAGTACTGAGGATTGAGGATTGAGGATTGAGGATTGAGGATTGAAGATTGAGGATTGATGATTGAGGATTGAGAATTGAGAATTGAGGATGAGATCTGAGGGTTGAGGATTGAGGTTTGGGAAATGGGGATTGAGGATTGATGATTGAGGATTGAGGATTGAGGATTGAGGATTGAGGATTGAGGATTGAGTATTGAAGATTGAGTATTGATCACTGAGGATTGAGGATTGAGGATTGAGGATTGAGGATTGAGGATTGAGGATTGAAGATTGAATATTGAGGATATAAGATTGAGGATTGATGATTGAGGATTGACGATGGAGGATGAGGGCTGAGGGTCGAGGATTGAGGTTTGAGGACAGAGGACTGAGGATTGAGGATTGAGAATTGAGGATTGAGGATTGAATGTTGAGGATTGAGGATTGAGGATTGAAGATTGAGGTTGAGGATTGAAGATTGAGGATTGGGGATTGAGGATTGACGATTGAGGATTGAGTATTGGGGATTGAGAATTGAGGATTGAGGATTGAAGTTGAGTATTGAGGACTGAAGATTGAGGATTGAGGTTTGATTATTGAATATTGTGAATTGAGTATTGAAACATGAGTATTCAGAATATTCTATTGAGTATTGGGAATTGAGGATTGGTGGTTGAGTCTTGAGGATTGGTGGCTGAGGGTTGTGTCTTGAATATTGAGGATTGAGGTTTGAGGATTGAGGATAGAGCACTGAGGATTGAAGATTGAGCATTGATGATTGAATATTGAGGATTGAGGATTGAGGTTTGAGGATTGAGGACGAGGACTGGCGGTTGAGGATTGAGCTTTGAGGATTGAGGATTGTGGATTGAGGACTGAAGATTGAGGATTGAGGATTGAGCATTGAGGATTGAAGATTGATGACTGGGGATTGAGGATTGAAGATTGAGTATTAAGGACTGAAGATTGGGGATTGAGGATCTAGGATTGGAGATTGATTATTGAGGATTGAAGATTGAGTATTGAGGATTGAGGATTGAGAATTGAGAATTGAGGATGAGGACTGAGGGTTGTGGATTGAGGTTTGAGGAATGAGGACTGAGGATTGAGTATTGAGGGTTGAGGATTGAGGATTGAGGATTGAGGATTGAAGATTGAGGATTGGCTATTTCGGATTGAACATTGAGGATTGAGGATTGAGGATTGAGGATTGAGGATTGCGGATTGAGGACTGAAGATTGAATATTGATGATTGATGATTGAGGATTGAGGATTGAGGGTTGTGGATTGAGGACGAGGACTGAGGGTTGAGTATTGATGTGTGAGGTCTGAGGATTGAGGATTGAGGATTGAGAGTTGAGGATTGAGGATTGAAGATTGAGGATTGGGTATTGAGGATTGAAGAATGAGGATTGAGGATTGAGGATTGAGTATTGAGGATTGAAGATTGAGTATTGAGGATTGAACATTGAGGCTTGAGGATTGAGAATTGAGGATTGGGGATTGAAGATTGAGTATTGAGGATTGAAGATTGAGGATTGAGGAATGAGGATTGAGGATTGAGGATTGAGGATTGAGGATTGAGGATTGAGTGTTGAAGATTGAATATTGATGATTCAAGATTGAGGTTTGAGGATTGAGGATTGTGGATTGAGGATTGAGGATTGAGGATTGAGGATTGAGGATTGAGGATTGAGGATTGAAGATTGAGGATTGAGGATTGAGGATTGAAGATTGAGGTTGAGGATTGAAGATTGAGGATTGGGGATTGAGGACTGACGATTGAGGATTGAGTATTGGGGATTGAGGATTGAGGATTGAGGATTGAAATTGAGTATTGAGGATTGAAGATTGAGGATTGAGATTTGATTATTGAATATTGTGGTCTGAGTATTGAAACGGGAGTATTCAGAATATTCTATTGAGTGTTGAGAATTGAGGATTGAAGATTGAGGATTGAGTATTGAGGATTGAGGATTGAGGATTGAAGATTGAGGGTTGAGAATTGAGGATTGAGGATTGAGGATTGAGGATTGAAGATTGAGAATTGGGTATTGAGGATTGAAGAATGAGGATTGGGGATTGAGGTTTGAGGATTGAGGATTGCAGATTGAGTATTGAGGATTGAAGATTGATGATTGAGGATTGAGGATTGAAGATTGAGGATTGAGGATTGAGGATTGAGGATTGAGGATTGAAGATTGAGTATTGAGGATTGAAGGTTGTGGATTGAGGATTGAGTACTGAGGATTGAGGATTGAGGATTGAGGATTGAGGATTGAAGATTGAGGATTGATGATTGAGGATTGAGAATTGAGAATTGAGGATGAGATCTGAGGGTTGAGGATTGAGGTTTGGGAAATGGGGATTGAGGATTGAGGATTGAGGATTGAGGATTGAGGATTGAGGATTGAGGATTGAGGATTGAGTATTGAAGATTGAGTCTTGATCACTGAGGATTGAGGATTGAGGATTGAGGATTGAGGATTGAGGATTGAAGATTGAATATTGAGGATATAAGATTGAGGATTGATGAATGAGGATTGACGATGGAGGATGAGGGCTGAGGGACGAGGATTGAGGTTTGAGGTTTGGGGACAGAGGACTGAGGATTGAGGATTGAGAATTGAGGATTGAGGATTGAAGATTGAGGATTGAGGATTGAGGATTGAGGATTGAGGATTGAAGATTGAGGATTGTGGATTGAGGATTGAGGATTGAGGATTGAGGATTGAAGTTTGAATATTGATGATTGAAGGTTGAGGATTGAGGATTGATGGTTGTGGATAGAGGTCGAGGACTGAGGGTTGAATATTGATGTTTGAGGTCTGAGGATTGAGGATTGAGGATTGAGAATTGAGGATTGAGGATTGAGGATTGAAGATTGAAGATTGGGTATTGAGGATTGAAGAATGAGGATTGAGGATTGAGGATTGAGGATTGACGATTGCAGATTGAGTATTGAGGATTGAGGATTGAGGATTGAGGATTGAGGATTGAGGATTGAGGATTGAGGATTGAGGACTGAGGATTGAGGATTGAGGATTGAGGATAGAAGATTGAGTATTGAGGATTGAATGTTGAGGATTGAGGATTGAGGATTGAGGATTGAGGTTGAGGATTGAAGATTGAGGATTGGGGATTGAGGATTGACGATTGAGGGTTGAGTATTGGGGATTGAGAATTGAGGATTGAGGATTGAAGTTGAGTATTGAGGACTGAAGATTGAGGATTGAGGTTTGATTATTGAATATTGTGAATTGAGTATTGAAACATGAGTATTCAGAGTATTCTATTGAGTATTGGGAATTGAGGATTGATGGTTGAGTCTTGAGGATTGGTGGCTGAGGGTTGTGTCTTGAATATTGAGGATTGAGGATTGAGGATTGAGGATAGAGCACTGAGGATTGAAGATTGAGTATTGATGATTGAATATTGAGGATTGAGGATTAAGGTTTGAGGATTGAGGACGAGGACTGGCGGTTGAGGATTGAGCTTTGAGGATTGAGGATTGTGGATTGAGGACTGAAGATTGAGGATTGAGGATTGAGCATTGAGGATTGAAGATTGATGACTGGGGATTGAGGATTGAAGATTGAGTATTAAGGATTGAAGATTGGGGATTGAGGATCTAGGATTGGAGATTGATTATTGAGGATTGAAGATTGAGTATTGAGGATTGAGGATTGAGAATTGAGAATTGAGGATGAGGACTGAGGGTTGTGGATTGAGGTTTGAGGAATGAGGACTGAGGATTGAGTATTGAGGGTTGAGGATTGAGGATTGAGGATTGAGGATTGAAGATTGAGGATTGGATATTTCGGATTGAACATTGAGGATTGAGGATTGGGGATTGAGGATTGCGGATTGAGGACTGAAGATTGAATATTGATGATTGATGATTGAGGATTGAGGATTGAGGGTTGTGGATTGAGGACGAGGACTGAGGGTTGAGTATTGATGTGTGAGGTCTGAGGATTGAGGATTGAGGATTGAGAGTTGAGGATTGAGGATTGAAGATTGAGGATTGGGTATTGAGGATTGAAGAATGAGGATTGAGGATTGAGGATTGAGTATTGAGGATTGAAGATTGAGTATTGAGGATTGAACATTGAGGCTTGAGGATTGAGAATTGAGGATTGGGGATTGAAGATTGAGAATTGAGGATTGAAGATTGAGGATTGAGGAATGAGGATTGAGGATTGAGGATTGAGGATTGAGGATTGAGGATTGAGTGTTGAAGATTGAATATTGATGATTCAAGATTGAGGTTTGAGGATTGAGGATTGTGGATTGAGGATTGAGGATTGAGGATTGAGGATTGAGGATTGAGGATTGAGGATTGAAGATTGAGGATTGAGGATTGAGGATTGAAGATTGAGTATTGAGGATTGAACATTGAGGCTTGAGGATTGAGAATTGAGGATTGGGGATTGAAGATTGAGAATTGAGGATTGAAGATTGAGGATTGAGGAATGAGGATTGAGGATTGAGGATTGAGGATTGAGGATTGAGGATTGAGTGTTGAAGATTGAATATTGATGATTCAAGATTGAGGTTTGAGGATTGAGGATTGTGGATTGAGGATTGAGGATTGAGGATTGAGGATTGAGGATTGAGGATTGAGGATTGAAGATTGAGGATTGAGGATTGAGGATTGAAGATTGAGGTTGAGGATTGAAGATTGAGGATTGGGGATTGAGGACTGACGATTGAGGATTGAGTATTGGGGATTGAGGATTGAGGATTAAGGATTGAAGATTGGGGATTGAGGATCTAGGATTGGAGGTTGATTATTGAGGATTGAATATTGAGTATTGAGAATTGAGGATTGAGAATTGAGAATTGAGGTTGAGGACTGAGGGTTGAGGATTGAGGTTTGAGGAATGCGGATTGAGGGTTGAGGATTGAGGATTGAGGATTGAGGATTGAGGATTGAGTATTGAAGATTGTGTATTGCTGCCTGAGGATAGAGGATTGGGGATTGAGGATTGAGGATTGAGGATTGAGGTTTGAGGATTGAGGATTGAGGATTGAAGATTGAGTATTGAGGATTGAAGATTGAGTATTGATGACTGAATATTGAGGATTGAGGATTGAGGTTTGAGGATTGAGGACGAGGACTGACGGTTGAGGATTGAGGTTTGAGGATTGAGGATTGTGGATTGAGGATTGAGGATTGAGGATTGACGATTGAGGATTGAGGATTGAAGATTGAGGATTGAGGATTCAGGATTGAGGATTGAGGTTGAGGAATGAAGATTGAGGATTGGGGATTGAGGACTGGCGATTGAGGATTGAGTATTGGGGATTGAGGATTGAGGATTGAGGATTGAAATTGAGTATTGAGGATTGAAGATTGAGGATTGGGATTTGATTATTGAATATTGTGGTCTGAGCATTGAAACGGGAGTATTCAGAATATTCTATTGAGTGTTGAGAATTGACGATTGAAGATTGAGGATTGAGTATTGAGGATTGAGGATTGAGGATTGAAGATTGAGGATTGAGAATTGAGGATTGAGGATTGAGGATTGAGGATTCAAGATTGAGGATTGGGTATTGAGGATTGAAGAATGAGGATTGAGGATTGAGGTTTGAGGATTGAGGATTGCAGATTGAGTATTGAGGATTGAAGATTGATGATTGAGGAATGAAGATTGAGGATTGGGGATTGAGGACTGGCGATTGAGGATTGAGTATTGGGGATTGAGGATTGAGGATTGAGGATTGAAATTGAGTATTGAGGATTGAAGATTGAGGATTGGGATTTGATTATTGAATATTGTGGTCTGAGCATTGAAACGGGAGTATTCAGAATATTCTATTGAGTGTTGAGAATTGAGGATTGAGGATTGAGGATTGAGGATTGAGGATTGAGGATTGAGTATTGAAGATTGAGTATTGATCACTGAGGATTGAGGATTGAGGATTGAGGATTGAGGATTGAGGATTGAAGATTGAATATTGAGGATATAAGATTGAGGATTGATGATTGAGGATTGAGGATGGAGGATGAGGGCTGAGGGATGAGGATTGAGGTTTGAGGACAGAGGACTGAGGATTGAGGATTGAGAATTGAGGATTGAGGATTGAGGATTGAAGATTGAGTGTTGGGTATTGAGTATTGAAGAATGAGGATTGAGGATTGAGGATTGAGGATTGAGGATTGAGGATTGAGGATTGAGGATTGAGGATTGAAGATTGAGAATTGGGTATTGAGGATTGAAGAATGAGGATTGGGGATTGAGGTTTGAGGATTGAGGATTGCAGATTGAGTATTGAGGATTGAAGATTGATGATTGAGGATTGAGGATTGAAGATTGAGGATTGAGGATTGAGGATTGAGGATTGAGGATTGAAGATTGAGTATTGAGGATTGAAGGTTGTGGATTGAGGATTGAGTACTGAGGATTGAGGATTGAGGATTGAGGATTGAGGATTGAAGATTGAGGATTGATGATTGAGGATTGAGAATTGAGAATTGAGGATGAGATCTGAGGGTTGAGGATTGAGGTTTGGGAAATGGGGATTGAGGATTGAGGATTGAGGATTGAGGATTGAGGATTGAGTATTGAAGATTGAGTATTGATCACTGAGGATTGAGGATTGAGGATTGAGGATTGAGGATTGAGGATTGAAGATTGAATATTGAGGAAATAAGATTGAGGATTGATGATTGAGGATTGACGATGGAGGATGAGGGCTGAGGGACGAGGATTGAGGTTTGAGGTTTGAGGACAGAGGACTGATGATTGAGGATTGAGAATTGAGGATTGAGGATTGAAGATTGAGGATTGAGGATTGAGGATTGAGGATTGAGGATTGAAGATTGAGGATTGTGGATTGAGGATTGAGGATTGAGGATTGAGGATTGAAGTTTGAATATTGATGATTGAAGGTTGAGGATTGAGGATTGATGGTTGTGGATAGAGGTCGAGGACTGAGGGTTGAATATTGATGTTTGAGGTCTGAGGATTGAGGATTGAGGATTGAGAATTGAGGATTGAGGATTGAGGATTGAAGATTGAAGATTGGGTATTGAGGATTGAAGAATGAGGATTGAGGATTGAGGATTGAGGATTGACGATTGCAGATTGAGTATTGAGGATTGAGGATTGAGGATTGAGGATTGAGGATTGAGGATTGAGGATTGAGGATTGAGGACTGAGGATTGAGGATTGAGGATTGAGGATAGAAGATTGAGTATTGAGGATTGAATGTTGAGGATTGAGGATTGAGGATTGAGGATTGAGGTTGAGGATTGAAGATTGAGGATTGGGGATTGAGGATTGACGATTGAGGATTGAGTATTGGGGATTGAGAATTGAGGATTGAGGATTGAAGTTGAGTATTGAGGACTGAAGATTGAGGATTGAGGTTTGATTATTGAATATTGTGAATTGAGTATTGAAACATGAGTATTCAGAATATTCTATTGAGTATTGGGAATTGAGGATTGATGTCTGAGTCTTGAGGATTGGTGGCTGAGGGTTGTGTCTTGAATATTGAGGATTGAGGATTGAGGATTGAGGATAGAGCACTGAGGATTGAAGATTGAGTATTGATGATTGAATATTGAGGATTGAGGATTGAGGTTTGAGGATTGAGGACGAGGACTGGCGGTTGAGGATTGAGCTTTGAGGATTGAGGATTGTGGATTGAGGACTGAAGATTGAGGATTGAGGATTGAGCATTGAGGATTGAAGATTGATGACTGGGGATTGAGGATTGAAGATTGAGTATTAAGGATTGAAGATTGGGGATTGAGGATCTAGGATTGGAGATTGATTATTGAGGATTGAAGATTGAGTATTGAGGATTGAGGATTGAGAATTGAGAATTGAGGATGAGGACTGAGGGTTGTGGATTGAGGTTTGAGGAATGAGGACTGAGGATTGAGTATTGAGGGTTGAGGATTGAGGATTGAGGATTGAGGATTGAAGATTGAGGATTGGATATTTCGGATTGAACATTGAGGATTGAGGATTGGGGATTGAGGATTGCGGATTGAGGACTG
>NW_027480708.1:300000-408854 GCF_051401765.1 Calliopsis andreniformis | reverse complement strand
CCAATCCTCAATCTTCAATCCTCAATCCTAAATCCTCAATTCTCAATCCTCAATCCTCAATTTTCAATCCTCATTCTTCAATCCTCAATACCCAATACTCAATCTTGAATCCTCAATCCTCAATCCTCAATCCTCAATTCTCAATCCTCAATCCTCAGTCCTCAGTCCTCAAACCTCAATCCTCAACCATCAGCCCTCATCGTCAATCCTCGATCTTCAATCCTCAATCCTCAATCTTCAATGCTCAATACTCAATCTTCAATCCTCAATCCTCAATTCTCAATCCTCAATCCTCAATCCTCAATCCTCAATCCTCAATCCTCAATCCTCAACCCTCAATCGTCAGTCTTCAATCCTCAATACTCAATCATCAATCCTCAATCCTCAATACTCAATCCTCAACCCTCATTCTTCAATCCTCAATACCCAATCCTCAATCCTCAATCTATAATCCTCAAACCTCAATCCTCAATTCTCAATTCTCTATCCTCAGTCCTCAGCCCTCAAACCTCAATCCTCAACCCTCATTCCTCATCCTCCACCCTCAATCCTCAATCTTCAATCCTCAATCCTCAATCCTCAATACTCAACCCTCAATCCTCAGTCCTCAAACCTCAATCCCGAATCCTCAATCCTGAATCCTCAATCTTCAGCCCTCTGTCCTCAACAATCAATTGTCAATTCTCAATCCTCAATAGAATTTCCTCAATTCACAGTTTTCAATACTCAATCCCCATTCTTCAATCTTCAAACCTCAATCCACAAACATCAATTCCCATCACTCAACCCTCAACACTCAGTCCTCAATTTTCAATCCTCAATCCTCAATCCTCAATCTTCAATCCTCAATACTCAATCTTCAATCCTCAATCCTCAATTCTCATTCCTCAATACTCAATCCTCAACCGTCAATCCTCAATCCCCAATTCTCAGTCTTCAATAGTCAAACCTCAATCCTCAATCCTCAATCCCCTATCTTCAATCCTCAATACTCAATCTTCAATCCTCAATCCTCAATCCTCAATCCTCAATCCTCAATCCTTAATCCTCAATCCTCAATCTTCAATCCTCAATACTCAATCTTCAAACCTCAATCCTCAATCCTCAATCCTCAATCCTCAATCCTCATTCTTCAATCCTCAATACCAAATCCTCAATCTTCAATCCTCAATTCTCAATCCTCAATTCTCAATCCTCAATCCTCGATCCTCAGACCTCAAACATCAATACTCGACTCTCAGTCCTCGTCCTCAATCCACAACACTCAATCCTCAATCCTCAATCTTCAATCATCAATATACAATCTTCAGTCCACAATCCTCAATACTCAATCCTCAACCCTCAATCCTCAATTTTCAATCCGCGATACCCAATCCTCAATGTTCAGTCCTCAATCCTCAATCCTCAATCATCAATCTTCAATCCTCAATACTCAATCTTCAATCCTCAATCCTCAATTCTCAATCCTCAATCCTCAATCCTCAATCCTCAATCCTCAGGCCTCAATCCTCAATCGTCAGTCTTCAATCCTCAATACTCAATCTTCAATCCTCAATCCTCAATCCTCAATCCTCAACCCTCATTCTTCAATCCTCAATACCCAATCCTCAATCTTCAATCCTTTAATCCTCAATCCTCAATTCTCAATAGTCAATCTTCAATCCTCAATCCTCAATCCTCAATCCTCAGTCTTCAATCCTCAATACTAAATCTTCAATCCTCAATCCTCAGTCCTCAAACCTCAATTCTGAATCTTCAATCCTGAACCCTTAATCCTCGGCCCTCAGTCCTCAACAATCAGTTGTCAATACACAATCCTCAATAGAATATCCTCAATTCACAGTTTTCAGTACTCAATACTCAATCTGCAATCTTGAAACCTCTATCCACAAACGTCAATTCTCATCACTCAACCCTCTACACTCAGTCCTCAATGTTCAATCCTCAATCCTCAATCCTCAATCCTCAATCGTCAATCTTCAATCCTCAATACTCAATCTTCAATACTCAATCCTCAATCCTGAATCCTCAATCCTCATTCTTCAATCCTCAATACCCAATCCTCAATCCTCATTCCTCAATCCTCAATCCTCAATTCTCAATCCTCAATCCTCAATCCTCAATTTTCAATCCTCATTCTTCAATCCTCAGTACCCAATACTCAATCTTGAATCCTCAATCCTCAATCCTCAATCCTCAATTCTCAATCCTCAATCCTCAGTCCTCAGTCCTCAAATCTCAATCCTCAACCCTCAGACCTCATCGTCAATCCTCGATCTTCAATCCTCAATCCTCAATCTTCAATGCTCAATACTCAATCTTCAATCCTCAATCCTCAATTCTCAATCCTCTATCCTCAATCCCCAATCCTCAATCCTCAATCCTCAATCCTCAGTACTCACTCTTCAATCCTCAATCCTCAATCCTCAATCCTCATTCTTCAATCCTCAATACCCAATCCTCAATCCTCAATCTATAATCCTCAATCCTCAATCCTCAATTCTCAATCCCCAGTCCTCAGTCCTCAGTCCTCAAACCTCAATCCTCAACCCTCATTCCTCATCCTCAATCCTCAATCCTCAATCTTCAATCCTCAATCCTCAATACTTAATCTTCATTCCTCAATCCTCAATTCTCAATCCTCAATCCTCAATCCTCAATCCTCAATCCTCAATCCTCAATCCTCAATTATCAGTCTTCAATCCTCAATACTTAATCTTCAATCCTCAATCCTCAATCCGCAATCCTCAATCTTCAATCCTCAATCCTCAATCCTCAATCCTCACTTCTCAATCATCAATCCTCAATACTCAATCTTCAATCCTCAATCCTCAATCCTCAAACCTCAATCCTCAATACTCAATCATCAATCTTCAATCCTCAATACTCAATCTTCAATCCTCAATCCTCAATCCTCAGTCCTCAGTCCTCAAACCTCAATCCTCAACCCTCATTCCTTATCCTCAATCCTCAATCCTCAACCTTCAATCCTCAATCCTCAATCCTCAATCCTCAATCCTCAATCGTCATTCTTCAATCCTCAATACCCAATCCTCAATCTTCAATCCTCAATCCTCAATCCTCAATTCTCAATCCTCAATCCTCAATTTTCAATCCTCATTCTTCAATCCTCAATCCTCAACCCTCAACCATCATCGTCAATCCTCAACCGTCAATCCTCAATCCTCAATCTTCAATGCTCAATACACAATCTTCAATCCTCAATCCTCAATTCTCAAGCCTCAATCCTCAATCCTCAATCCTCAATCCTCAATCCTCAAACCTCAATCGTCAGTCATCAATCCTCAATACTCAATCTTCAATCCTCAATCGTCAATCCTGAATCCTCAATCCTCATTCTTCAATCCTCAATACCCAATCCTCAATCCTCAATCTTTAATCCTCAATCCTCAATCCTCAATTCTCAATCCTCAATCCTCAGTCCTCAGTCCTCAAACCTCAACCCTCAACCCTCATCCCTCATCCTCAATCCTCAATCCTCAATCTTCAATCCTCAATACTCAATCCTCAATACTGAATCTTGAACCCTCAATCCTCAATTCTCAATCGTCAATCCTCAATCCTCAATCCTCAATCCTCAATCCTCAATCCTCAATACTGAATCTCCAATCCTCAATCCTCAATCCCCAATCCTCAATCTTCAATCCTCAATCCTCAATCCTCAATCCTCAATCCTCAATCATCAATCCTCAATACTCAATCTTCAATCCTCAATTCTCAATCCTCAATCCTCAATCCTCAATCCTCAATCCTCAATCTTCAATCCTCATTCTTCAATCCTCAATACCGAATCCTCAATCTTCAATCCTCAATCCTCAATCCTCAATCCTCATCCCTCAATCCTCAATGTTCAATCCTCAATACCCAATCCTCAATCTTCAAACCTCAATCCTCAATCCTCAATCCTCAATCCTCAATCCTCAATCCTCAATCCTCAATCCTCAATCCTCAGTCCTCAAACCTCAATCCTGAATCCTCAATCCTGAATCCTCAAACTTCATCCCTGAGTCCTCAACAATCAATTGTCAATCGTCAATCCTCAATAGAATATCCTCAATTCTCAATCCTCAATCCTCGATCCTCAGACCTCAAACATCAATACTCAACCCTCAGTCCTCGTCCTCAATCCACAACACTCAATCCTCAATACTCAATCTTCAATCCTCAATCCTCAATTCTCAATCCTCAATACTCAATCCTCAACCGTCAATCCTCAATCCCCAATTCTCAGTCTTCAATAGTCAAACCTCAATCCTCAATCCTCAATCCTCTATCTTCAATCCTCAATGCTCAATCTTCAATCCTCAATCCTCAATCCTCAATCCTCAATCCTCAATCCTCAATCCTCAATCCTCAATCTTCAATCCTCAATACTCAATCTTCAATCCTCAATCCTCAATCCTCAATCCTCATTCTTCAATCCTCAACACCAAATCCTCGATCTTGAATCCTCAATTCTCAATCCTCAATTCTCAATCCTCAATCCTCGATCCTCAGACCTCAAACATCAATACTCGACTCTCAGTCCTCGTCCTCAATCCACAACACTCAATCCTCAATCCTCAATCTTCAATCATCAATATACAATCTTCAGTCCACAATCCTCAATACTCAATCCTCAACCCTCAATCCTCAATGTTCAATCCGCGATACCCAATCCTCAATGTTCAATCCTCAATCCTCAATCCTCAATCATCAATCTTCAATCCTCAATACTCAATCTTCAATCCTCAATCCTCAATTCTCAATCCTCAATCCTCAATCCTCAATCCTCAATCCTCAGGCCTCAATCCTCAATCGTCAGTCTTCAATCCTCAATACTCAATCTTCAATCCTCAATCCTCAATCCTCAATCCTCAACCCTCATTCTTCAATCCTCAATACCCAATCCTCAATCTTCAATCCTTTAATCCTCAATCCTCAATTCTCAATAGTCAATCTTCAATCCTCAATGCTCAATCCTCAATCCTCAATCCTCAATCCTCAGTCTTCAATCCTCAATACTCAATCTGCAATCCTCGATCCTCAGTCCTCAAACCTCAATTCTGAATCCTCAATCCTGAATCCTTAATCCTCGGCCCTCAGTCCTCAACAATCAGTTGTCAATCCACAATCCTCAATAGAATATCCTCAATTCACAGCTTTCAATACTCAATACTCAATCTGCAATCTTGAAACCTCTATCCACAAACGTCAATTCTCATCACTCAACCCTCTACACTCAGTCCTCATTGTTCAATCCTCAATCCTCAATCCTCAATCCTCAATCGTCAATCTTCAATACTCAATACTCAATCTTCAATCCTCAATCCTCAATCCTGAATCCTCAATCCTCATTCTTCAATCCTCAATACCCAATCCTCAATCCTCATTCCTCAATCCTCAATCCTCAATTCTCAATCCTCAATCATCAATTTTCAATCGTCATTCTTCAATCCTCAGTACCCAATACTCAATCTTGAATCCTCAATCCTCAATCCTCAATCCTCAATTCTCAATCCTCAATCCTCAGTCCTCAGTCCTCAAATCTCAATCCTCAACCCTCAGACCTCATCGTCAAACCTCGATCTTCAATCCTCAATCCTCAATCTTCAATGCTCAATACTCAATCTTCAATCCTCAATCCTCAATTCTCAATCCTCTATCCTCAATCCTCAATCCTCAATCCTCAATCCACAATCCTCAATCGTCAGTCTTCAATCCTCAATACTCAATCCTCAATCCTCATTCTTCAATCCTCAATACCCAATCCTCAATCCTCAATCTATAATCCTCAATCCTCAATCTTCAACTCTCAATCCTCAGTCCTCAGTCCTCAGTCCTCAAACCTCAATCGTCAACCCTCATTCCTCATCCTCAATCCTCAATCCGCAATCTTCAATCCTCAATCCTCAATACTTAACCTTCAATCCTCAATCCTCAATTCTCAATCCTCAATCCTCAATCCTCAATCCTCAATCCTCAATCCTCAATCCTCAATCCTCAATCCTCAATACTTAATCTTCAATCCTCAATCCTCAATCCGCAATCCTCAATCTTCAATCCTCAATCCTTAATCCTCAATCCTCACACCTCAATCTTCAATCCTCAATACTCAATCTTCAATCCTCAATCCTCAATCCTCAATCCTCAATCCTCAATCCTCAATCATCAATCTTCAATCCTCAGTCTTCAATCCTCAATACTCAATCTTCAATCCTCAATCCTCAGTCCTCAAACCTCAATTCTGAATCCTCAATCCTGAACCCTTAATCCTCGGCCCTCAGTCCTCAACAATCAGTTGTCAATCCACAATCCTCAATAGAATATCCTCAATTCACAGTTTTCAATACTCAATACTCAATCTGCAATCTTGAAACCTCTATCCACAAACGTCAATTCTCATCACTCAACCCTCTACACTCAGTCCTCAATGTTCAATCCTCAATCCTCAATCCTCAATCCTCAATCGTCAATCTTCAATACTCAATACTCAATCTTCAATCCTCTATCCTCAATCCTGAATCCTCAATCCTCATTCTTCAATCCTCAATACCCAATCCTCAATCCTCATTCCTCAATCCTCAATCCTCAATTCTCAATCCTCAATCCTCAATTTTCAATCCTCATTCTTCAATCCTCAGTACCCAATACTCAATCTTGAATCCTCAATCCTCAATCCTCAATCCTCAATTCTCAATCCTCAATCCTCAGTCCTCAGTCCTCAAATCTCAATCCTCAACCCTCAGACCTCATCGTCAAACCTCGGTCTTCAATCCTCAGTCCTCAACCTTCAATGCTCAATACTCAATCTTCAATCCTCAATCCTCAATTCTCAATCCTCTATCCTCAATCCTCAATCCTCAATCCTCAATCCTCAATCCTCAATCGTCAGTCTTCAATCCTCAATACTCAATCCTTAATCCTCATTCTTCAATCCTCAATACCCAATCCTCAATCCTCAATCTATAATCCTCAATCCTCAATCTTCAACTCTCAATCCTCAGTCCTCAGTCCTCAGTCCTCAAACCTCAATCGTCAACCCTCATTCCTCATCCTCAATCCTCAATCCGCAATCTTCAATCCTCAATCCTCAATACTTAACCTTCAATCCTCAATCCTCAATTCTCAATCCTCAATCCTCAATCCTCAATCCTCAATCCTCAATCCTCAATCCTCAATCCTCAATCCTCAATACTTAATCTTCAATCCTCAATCCTCAATCCGCAATCCTCAATCTTCAATCCTCAATCCTCAATCCTCAATCCTCACTCCTCAATCTTCAATCCTCAATACTCAATCTTCAATCCTCAATCCTCAATCCTCAATCCTCAATCCTCAATCCTCAATCATCAATCTTCAATCCTCAATACTCAATCTTCAATCCTCAATCCTCAATCCTCGATCCTCAATCCTCATTCTTCAATCCTCAATACCCAATCCACAATCTTCAATCCTCAATCCTCAATCCTCAATCCTCAATAGTCAATCTTCAATCCTCAACCCTCAATCCTCAATCCTCAGCCTTCAATCCTCAATACTCAGTCTTCAATCCTCAATCCTCAGTCCTCAAACCTCAGTTCTGAATCCCTAATCCTGAATCCCTAATCCTCGGCCCTCAGTCCTCAACAATCAGTTGTCAATCCTCAATCCTGAATAGAATATCCTCAATTCGCAGTTTTCAATACTCAATACTCAGTCTGCAATTTTCAGATCTCTATTCACAAGCATCAATTCTCATCACTCAACCCTCAATACTCAGTCCCCAATCCTCAATCTTCAAACCTCAACCCTCAATTCTCAATCCTCAATCATCAATCCTCAATCCTCAATCCTCAATACTCATTCCTCAACGCTCATTCTTCAATCCTCAATACCCAATCCTCAATCTTCAATCCTCAATCCTCAATCTCAATTATCAATAGTCAATCTTCAATCCTCAATCCTCAATCCTCAATCCTCATTCTTCAATCCTCAATGCCGAATCCTCAATCTTCAA
Organism: Calliopsis andreniformis; assembly: GCF_051401765.1. Taxonomy (NCBI): domain Eukaryota; kingdom Metazoa; phylum Arthropoda; class Insecta; order Hymenoptera; family Andrenidae; genus Calliopsis; species Calliopsis andreniformis. Next base: position 400,855 of record NW_027480708.1, on the reverse strand, counting down.
TCCTCAATCCTCAATCCTCAATCCTCATCCCTCAATCCTCAATGTTCAATCCTCAATACCCAATCCTCAATCTTCAATCCTCAATCCTCAATCCTCAATCCTCAATCCTCAATCCTCAGTCCTCAAACCTCAATCATGAATCCTCAATCCTGAATCCTCAAACTTCACCCCTGAGTCCTCAACGATCAGTTGTCAATCCTCAATCCTTAATAGAATATCCTCAAATCGCAGTTTTCAATACTCAGTACTCAATCTGCAATCTTCAGATCTCTATCCACAAGCATCAATTCTCATCACTCAACCCTCAATACTTAGTCCCCAATCCTCAATCTTCAAACCTCAACCCTCAATTCTCAATCCTCAATCATCAATGCTCAATCCTCAATCCTCAATCCTCAATCCTCAACCGTCAATCTTCAATCCTCAGACCTCAAACATCAATACCCAACCCTCAGTCCTCGTCCTCAATCCACAACCATCAATCCTCAACCCTCAACCATCAATCCTCAATACTCAACCATCAATCCTCAATTCTCAATACTCAATAGAATATCCTGAATTCTCATGGTTCAATACTCAATCCACAATATTCAATAATCAATCCTCAATCCTCAAACATCTATTCTCAACACTCAATCCCCAACACTCAGTCCTCTCTCTTCAATCCTCCATACTCAACCCTCAATCCTTAAGCGTCAATCCTCAATCCTCAATACTCAACCCTCAATCCTCAGTCCTCAAACCTCAATCCCGAATCCTCAATCCTGAATCCTCAAACTTCAGCCCTCAGTCCTCAACAATCAATTGTCAGTCGTCAATCCTCAATAGAATATCGTCAATTCTCAATCCTCAATCCTTGATCCTCAGACCTCAAACATCAGTACTCAACCCTCAGTCCTCGTCCTCAATCCACAACACTCAATCCTCAATACTCAATCCTCAACACTCAATCCTCAATGTTCAATCCGCGATACCCAATCCTCAATGTTCAATCCTCAATCCTCAATCCTCAATCCTCAATCATCAATCTTCAATCCCCAATACTCAATCTTCAATCCTCAATCCTCGATTCTCAATCCTCAATCCTCAATCCTCAATCCTCAATCCTCAGTCCTCAATCCTCAATCGTCAGTCTTCAATCCTCAATACTCAATCTTCAATCCTCAATCCTCAATCCTCAATCCTCAACCCTCATTCTTCAATCCTCAATACCCAATCCTCAATCTTCAATCCTCAATCCTCAATCCTCAGCTCTCAATAGTCAATCTTCAATCCTCAATCCTCAATCCTCAGTCCTCAGTCTTCAATCATCAATACTCAATTTCAATCCTCAATCCTCAGTCCTCAAACCTCAATTCTGAATCCTCAATCCTGAATCCTTAATCCTCGGCCCTCAGTCCTCAACAATCATGTGTCAATCCTCAATCCTCAATAGAATACCCTCAATTCACAGCTTTCAATACTCAATACTCTATCTGCAATCATCAAACCTCTATCCACAAACGTCAATTCTCATCACTCAACCCTCAACACTCAGTCCTCAATGTTCAATCCTCAATCCTCAATCCTCAATCCTCAATCGTCAATCTTCAACCCTCAATACTCAATCTTCAATCCTCAATCCTCAATCCTCAATCACCAATCCTCATTTTTCAATCCTCAATACCCAATCCTCAATCTTCAATCCTCAATCCTCAATCCTCAATCGTCAGTCTTCAATCCTCAATACTCAATCATCAATCCTCAATCCTCAATCCTCAATCCTCAATCCTCATTCTTCAATCCTCAATCTATAATCCTCAAACCTCAATCCTCAATTCTCAATCCTCAATCCTCAGTCCTCAGTCCTCAAAACCTCAATCCTCAACCGTCATTCCTCATCCTCCATCCTCAATCCGCAATCTTCAATCCTCAATCCTCAATCCTCAATACTCAACCCTCAATCCTCAGTGCTCAAACCTCAATCCCGAATCCTCAATCCTGAATCCTCAATCTTCAGCCCTCAGTCCACAACAATCAATTGTCAATCCTCAATCCTCAATAGAATATCCCCAATTCACAGTTTTCAATACTCAATCCCCATTCTTCAATCTTCAAACCTCAATCCACAAATATCAATTCCCATCACTCAACCCTCAACACTCAGTCCTCAATCTTCAATCCTCAATCCTCAATCCTCAATCTTCAATCCTCAATACTCAATCTTCAATCCTCAATCCTCAGTTCTCAGTCCTCAATACTCAATTCTCAACCGTCAATCCTCAATCCCCAATTCTCAGTCTTCAATACTCAAACCTCAATCCTCAATCCTCAATCCTCAATCTTGAATCCTCAGTACTCAATCTTCAATCCTCAATCCTCAATCCTCAGTCCTCAATCCTCAATCCTCAATCCTCAATCCTCAATCCTCAATTTTCAATCCTCAATCTTCAACCCTCAATCCTCAGTCCTCAAACATCAATTCTGTATCCTCAATCCTCAATTTTCAATCCTCATTCTTCAATCCTCAATACCCAGTACTCAATCCTCAATCCTCAATCCTCAATCCTCAATCCTCAATCCTCATACTTCAATCCTCAATACCCAATCCTCAATCTTCAATCCTCAATCCTCAATCCTCAATTCTCGATCCTCAATCCTCAATCCTCAGACCTCAAACATCAATACTCAACCCTCAGTCCTCGTCCTCAATCCACAACCCTCAATCCTCAATTCTCAGTCCTCAATCCTCAATCCTCAGTCTTCAATCCTCAATACTCAATCTTCAAGCCTCAATCCTCAGTCTTCAAACCTCAATTCTTAATCCTCAATCCTCAATTTTCAATCCTCATTCTTCAATCCTCAATACCCAGTACTCAATCTTCAATCCTCAGTCCTCAATCCTCAATTCTCAATCCTCAATGCTCAGTCCTCAGTCCTGAAACCTCAATCCTCAATCCTCAATCCTCAATCCTCAGTCCTCAATCGTCAGTCTTCAATCCTCAATACTCAATCTTCAATCCTCAATCCACAATCCTCAATCCTCAATCCTCATTCTTCAATCCTCAATACCCAATCCTCGATCTTCAATCATCAATCCTCAATCCTCAATTCTCAATCCTCAATCTTCAGTCCTCAATCCTCAATCCTCAGTCTTCAATCCACAATACTCAATCCTCAATCCTCAATCCTCAGTCCTCAAACCTCAATTCTGAATCCTCAATTCTGAATCCTCAATACTCGGCCCTCAGTCCTCGACAATCAGTTGTCAATCCTCAATCCTCAATAGAATATCCTCAAGTCACAGTTTTCAATACTCAATACTCAATCTGCAATCTTCAAACCTCTATCCACAAACATCAATTCTCATCACTCAACCCTCAACACTCAGTCCTCAATGTTGAATCCTCAATCCTCAATCCTCAATCCTCAATCGTCAGTCTTCAAGCCTCAATCTTCAATCCTCAATACTCAATCTGCAATCCTGAATCCTCAATCCTCAATCCTCAATCCTCAATCCTCAATTCTCAATCCTAAATCCTCAGTCCTCAGTCCTCAAACCTCAACCCTCAACCCTCATCCCTCATCCCTCATCCTGAATCCTCAATCCTCAATCTTCAATCCTCAATACTCAATCCTCAATACTCAATCTTGAACACTCAATCCTCAATTCTCAATCGTCAATCCTCAATCCTCAATCCTCAATCCTCAATCCTCGATCCTCAATCGTCAGTCTTCAATCCTCAATACTCAATCTCCAATCCTCAATCCTCAATCCCCAATCCTCAACCTTCAATCCTCAATCCTCAATCCTCAATCCTCAATCCTCAATCATCAATCCTCAATACTCAATCTTCAATCCTCAATCCTCAATCCTCAATCCTCAATCCTCAATCCTCAATACTCAATCTTCAATCCTCATTCTTCAATCCTCAATACCGAATCCTCAATCCTCAATCCTCAATACTCAATCTTCAATCCTCAATCCTCAATCCTCAATCCTCATTCTTCAATCCTCAATACCCAATCCTCAATCCTCAATCTATAATCCTCAATCCTCAATCCTCAATTCTCAATCCCCAGTCCTCAGTCCTCAGTCCTCAAACCTCAATCCTCAACCCTCATTCCTCATCCTCAATCCTCAATCCTCAATCTTCAATCCTCAATCCTCAATACTTAATCTTCATTCCTCAATCCTCAATTCTCAATCCTCAATACTCAATCCTCAATCCTCAATCCTCAATCCTCAATCCTCAATTGTCAGTCTTCAATCCTCAATACTCAATCCTCAATACTCAATCTTGAACCCTCAATCCTCAATTCTCAATCGTCAATCCTCAATCCTCAATCCTCAATCCTCAATCCTCAATCCTCAATCGTCAGTCTTCAATCCTCAATACTCAATCTCCAATCCTCAATCCTCAATCCCCAATCCTCAATCTACAATCCTCAATCCGCAATCCTCAATCCTCAGTCCTCAATCATCAATCCTCAATACTCAATCTTCAATCCTCAATCCTCAATCCTCAATCCTCAATCCCCAATCCTCAATCCTCAATCTTCAATCCTCATTCTTCAATCCTCAATACCGAATCCTCAATCTTCAATCCTCAATCCTCAATCCTCAATCCTCATCCCTCAATCCTCAATGTTCAACCCCAATACCCAATCCTCAATCCTCAATCCTCAATCCTCAATCCTCAATCCTCAATCCTCAATCATCAATCCTCAATACTCAATCTTCAATCCTCAATCCTCAATCCTCAATCCTCAATCCTCAATCCTCAATCCTCAATCTTCAATCCTCATTCTTCAATCCTCAATACCGAATCCTCAATCCTCAATCCTCAATACTCAATCTTCAATCCTCAATCCTCAATCCTCAATCCTCATTCTTCAATCCTCAATACCCAATCCTCAATCCTCAATCTATAATCCTCAATCCTCAATCCTCAATTCTCAATCCCCAGTCCTCAGTCCTCAGTCCTCAAACCTCAATCCTCAACCCTCATTCCTCATCCTCAATCCTCAATCCTCAATCTTCAATCCTCAATCCTCAATACTTAATCTTCATTCCTCAATCCTCAATTCTCAATCCTCAATACTCAATCCTCAATCCTCAATCCTCAATCCTCAATCCTCAATTGTCAGTCTTCAATCCTCAATACTCAATCCTCAATACTCAACCTTGAACCCTCAATCCTCAATTCTCAATCGCCAATCCTCAATCCTCAATCCTCAATCCTCAATCCTCAATCCTCAATCGTCAGTCTTCAATCCTCAATACTCAATCTCCAATCCTCAATCCTCAATCCCCAATCCTCAATCTACAATCCTCAATCCTCAATCCTGAATCCTCAGTCCTCAATCATCAATCCTCAATACTCAATCTTCAATCCTCAATCCTCAATCCTCAATCCTCAATCCCCAATCCTCAATCCTCAATCTTCAATCCTCATTCTTCAATCCTCAATACCGAATCCTCAATCTTCAATCCTCAATCCTCAATCCTCAATCCTCATCCCTCAATCCTCAATGTTCAATCCCCAATACCCAATCCTCAATCCTCAATCCTCAATCCTCAATCCTCAATCCTCAATCCTCAATCCTCAATCCTCAATCCTCAATCCTCAATCCTCAGTCCTCAAACCTCAATCCTGAATCCTCAATCCTGGATCCTCAAACTTCATCCCTGAGTCCTCAACGATCAGTTGTCAATCCTCAATCCTCAATAGAATATCCTCAATTCGCAGTGTTCAATACTCAATACTCAATCTGCAATCTTCAGATCTCTATCCACAAGCATCAATTCTCATCACTCAACCCTTAATACTCAGTCCCCAATCCTCAATCTTCAAACCTCAATCCTCAATTCTCAATCCTCAATAATCAATCCTCAATCCTCAATCCTCAATACTCAATCCTCAACGCTCATCCTTCAATCCTCAGTACCCAATCCTCAATCTTCAATCCTCAACCCTCAATCCTCAATTCTCAATAGTCAATCTTCAATCCTCAATCCTCAATCCTCAATCCTCATTCTTCAATCCTCAATACCGAATCCTCAATCTTCAATCCTCAAACCTCAATCCTCAACCCTGATACCTCAATCCTCAATGTTCAATCCTCAATACCCAATCCTCAATCTTCAATCCTCAATCCTCAATCCTCAATCCTCAATCCTCAATCCTCAGTCCTCAAACCTCAATCCTGAATCCTCAATCCTGAATCCTCAAACTTCATCCCTGAGTCCTCAACGATCAGTTGTCAATCCTCAATCCTCAATAGAGTATCCTCAAATCGCAGTTTTCAATACTCAATACTCAATCTGCAATCTTCAGATCTCTATCCACAAGCATCAATTCTCATCACTCAACCCTCAATACTCAGTCCCCAATCCTCAATCTTCAAACCTCAACCCTCAATTCTCAATCCTCAATCCTCAATCCTCAATTTTCAATCCTCATTCTTCAATCCTCAATACCCAATACTCAATCTTCAATCTTCAATACTCAATCCTCAATCCTCAATTCTCAATCCTCTATCCCCAGTCCTCAGTCCTCAAACCTCAATCCTCAACCCTCAGCCATCATTGTCAATCCTCAATCTTCAATCCTCAATCCTCAATCTTCAATGCTCAATACTCAACCCTCATTCTTCAACCCTCAATACCCAATACTCAATCTTCAATCCTCAATCCTCAATCCTCAATTCTCAATAGCCAATCTTCAATCCTCAATCCTCAATCCCCAGTCCTCAGTCTTCAATCATCAATACTCAATTTCAATCATCAATCCTCAGTCCTCAAACCTCAATTCTGAATCCTCAATCCTGAATCCTTAATCCTCGGCCGTCAGTCCTCAACAATCAGTTGTCAATCCTCAATCCTCAATAGAATATCCTCAATTCACAGTTTTCAATACTCAATACTCAATCTGCAATCTTCAAACCTCTATCCACAAACGTCAATTCTCATCACTCAACCCTCAACACTCAGTCCTCAATCCTTAATCCTCAATCCTCAATCCTCAATCCTCAATCGTCAATCTTCAACCCTCAATACTCAATCTTCAATTCTCAATCCTCAATCCTCAATCCCCAATCCTCATTCTTCAATCCTCAATACCCAATCCTCAATCTTCAATCCTCAATCCTCAATCCTCAATTCTCAATCCTCAATCATCAATTTTCAATCCTCCTTCTTCAATCCTCAATACCCAATACTCAATCTTGAATCCTCAATCCTCAATCCTCAATCCTCAATTCTCAATCCTCAATCCTCAGTCCTCAGTCCTCAAACCTCAATCCTCAACCATCAGCCCTCATCGTCAATCCTCGATCTTCAATCCTCAATCCTCAATCTTCAATGCTCAATACTCAATCTTCAATCCTCAATCCTCAATTCTCAATCCTCAATCCTCAATCCTCAATCGTCAGTCCTCAATCCTCAATCCTCAATTCTCAATAGTCAATCTTCAATCCTCAATCCTCAATCCCCAGTCCTCAGCCTTCAATCATCAATACTCAATTTCAATCATCAATCCTCAGTCCTCAAACCTCAATTCTGAATCCTCAATCCTGAATCCTTAATCCTCGGCCGTCAGTCCTCAACAATCAGTTGTCAATCCTCAATCCTCAATAGAATATCCTCAATTCACAGTTTTCAATACTCAATACTCAATCTGCAATCTTCAAACCTCTATCCACAAACGTCAATTCTCATCACTCAACCCTCAACACTCAGTCCTCAATCCTCAATCCTCAATCCTCAATCCTCAATCCTCAATCGTCAATCTTCAACCCTCAATACTCAATCTTCAATTCTCAATCCTCAATCCTCAATCCCCAATCCTCATTCTTCAATCCTCAATACCCAATCCTCAATCTTCAATCCTCAATCCTCAATCCTCAATTCTCAATCCTCAATCCTCAATTTTCAATCCTCCTTCTTCAATCCTCAATACCCAATACTCAATCTTGAATCCTCAATCCTCAATCCTCAATCCTCAATTCTCAATCCTCAATCCTCAGTCCTCAGTCCTCAAACCTCAATCCTCAACCATCAGCCCTCATCGTCAATCCTCGATCTTCAATCCTCAATCCTCAATCTTCAATGCTCAATACTCAATCTTCAATCCTCAATCCTCAATTCTCAATCCTCAATCCTCAATCCTCAATCGTCAGTCCTCAATCCTCAATCCTCAATCGTCAGTCTTCAATCCTCAATACTCAATCATCAATCCTCAATCCTCAATACTCAATCCTCAATCGTCAGTCTTCAATCCTCAATACTCAATCATCAATCCTCAATCCTCAATCCTCAATCCTCAATCCTCAATCCTCAATCCTCAATCCTCAATCCTCAATCCTCAATCCTCAATCCTCAATCCTCAATCCTCAATCCTCAATCCTTAATCCTCATTCTTCAATCCTCAATACCGAATCCTCAATCTTCAATCCTCAATCCTCAATCCTCAATCCTCATCCCTCAATCCTCAATGTTCAATCCTCAATACCCAATCCTCTATCTTCAATCCTCAATCCTCAATCCTCAATCCTCAATCCTCAATCCTCAGTCCTCAAACCTCAATCCTGAATCCTCAATCCTGAATCCTCAAACTTCAGCCCTGAGTCCTCAACGATCAGTTGTCAATCCTCAATCCTCAATAGAATATCCTCAATTCACAGTTTTCAATACTCAATACTCAATCTGCAATCTTCAGATCTCTATCCACAAGCATCAATTCTCATCACTCAACCCTCAATACTCAGTCCCCAATCCTCAATCTTCAAACCTCAACCCTCAATTCTCAATCCTCAATCATCAATCCTCAATCCTCAATCCTCAATCCTCAATCCTCAACCGTCAATCTTCAATCCTCAGACCTCAAACTTCAATACTCAACCCTCAGTCCTCGTCCTCAATCCACAACCCTCAATCCTCAACCCTCAACCATCAATCCTCAATACTCAATCCTCAATCCTCAATCCTCAATCCTCAATCCTCAATCCTCAATCCTCAATCCTCAATCCTCAATCCTCAATCCTCAATCCTCAATTTTCAATCCTCCTTCTTCAATCCTCAATACCCAATACTCAATCTTGAATCCTCAATCCTCAATCCTCAATCCTCAATTCTCAATCCTCAATCCTCAGTCCTCAGTCCTCAAACCTCAATCCTCAACCATCAGCCCTCATCGTCAATCCTCGATCTTCAATCCTCAATCCTCAATCTTCAATGCTCAATACTCAATCTTCAATCCTCAATCCTCAATTCTCAATCCTCAATCCTCAATCCTCAATCGTCAGTCCTCAATCCTCAATCCTCAATCGTCAGTCTTCAATCCTCAATACTCAATCATCAATCCTCAATCCTCAATACTCAATCCTCAATCGTCAGTCTTCAATCCTCAATACTCAATCATCAATCCTCAATCCTCAATCCTCAATCCTCAATCCTCAATCCTCAATCCTCAATCCTCAATCCTCAATCCTCAATCCTCAATCCTCAATCCTCAATCCTCAATCCTCAATCCTCATTCTTCAATCCTCAATACCGAATCCTCAATCTTCAATCCTCAATCCTCAATCCTCAATCCTCGTCCCTCAATCCTCAATGTTCAATCCTCAATACCCAATCCTCTATCTTCAATCCTCAATCCTCAATCCTCAATCCTCAATCCTCAATCCTCAGTCCTCAAACCTCAATCCTGAATCCTCAATCCTGAATCCTCAAACTTCAGCCCTGAGTCCTCAACTATCAGTTGTCAATCCTCAATCCTCAATAGAATATCCTCAATTCACAGTTTTCAATTCTCAATACTCAATCTGCAATCTTCAGATCTCTATCCACAAGCATCAATTCTCATCACTCAACCCTCAATACTCAGTCCCCAATCCTCAATCTTCAAACCTCAACCCTCAATTCTCAATCCTCAATCATCAATCCTCAATCCTCAATCCTCAATCCTCAATCCTCAACCGTCAATCTTCAATCCTCAGACCTCAAACTTCAATACTCAACCCTCAGTCCTCGTCCTCAATCCACAACCCTCAATCCTCAACCCTCAACCATCAATCCTCAATACTCAACCATCAATCCTCAATTCTCAATACTCAATAGAATATCCTGAATTCTCATGGTTCAATACGCAATCCACAATATTCAATAATCAAACCTCAATCCTCAAACATCTATTGTCAACACTCAATCCCCAACACTCAGTCCTCTCTCTTCAATCCTCCATACTCAACCCTCAATCCTCAAGCGTCAATCCTCAATCCTCAATACTCAACCCTCAATCCTCAGTCCTCAAACCTCAATCCCGAATCCTCAATCCTGAATCCTCAATCTTCAGCCCTCAGTCCTCAACAATCCATTGTCAATCGTCAATCCTCAATAGAATATCGTCAATTCTCAATCCTCAATCCTTGATCCTCAGACCTCAAACAACAGTACTCAACCCTCAGTCCTCGTCCTCAATCCACAACACTCAATCCTCAATACTCAATCCTCAACACTCAATCCTCAATGTTCAATCCGCGATACCCAATCCTCAATGTTCAATCCTCAATCCTCAATCCTCAATACCCAATCATCAATCTTCAATCCTCAATACTCAATCTTCAATCCTCAATCCTCAATTCTCAATCCTCAATCCTCAATCCTCAATCCTCAATCCTCAGTCCTCAATCCTCAATCGTCAGTCTTCAATCCTCAATACTCAATCTTCAATCCTCAATCCTCAATCCTCAATCCTCAACCCTCATTCTTCAATCCTCAATACCCAATCCTCAATCTTCAATCCTCAATCCTCAATCCTCAGCTCTCAATAGTCAATCTTCCATCCTCAATCCTCAATCCTCAGTCCTCAGTCTTCAATCATCAATACTCAATTTCAATCCTCAATCCTCAGTCCTCAAACCTCAATTCTGAATCCTCAATCCTGAATCCTTAATCCTCGGCCCTCAGTCCTCAACAATCAGGTGTCAATCCTCAATCCTCAATAGAATACCCTCAATTCACAGTTTTCAATACTCAATACTCTATCTGCAATCTTCAAACCTCTATCCACAAACGTCAATTCTCATCACTCAACCCTCAACACTCAGTCCTCAATGTTCAATCCTCAATCCTCAATCCTCAATCCTCAATCGTCAATCTTCAACCCTCAATACTCAATCTTCAATCCTCAATCCTCAATCCTCAATCCCCAATCCTCATTTTTCAATCCTCAATACCCAATCCTCAATCTTCAATCCTCAATCCTCAATCCTCAATTCTCAATCCTCAATCCTCAATTTTCAATCCTCAATCCTCAGTCCTCAGTACTCAAACCTCAACCCTCAACCCTCATCCCTCATCCTCAATCCTCAATCCTCAATCTTCAACCCTCAATACTCAGTCCCCAATCCTCAATCTTCAAACCTCAACCCTCAATTCTCAATCCTCAATCATCAATCCTCAATCCTCAATCCTCAATCCTCAATCCTCAATTCTCAATCCTCAATCCTCAGTCCTCAGTACTCAAACCTCAACCCTCAACCCTCATCCCTCATCCTCAATCCTCGATCTTCAATCCTCAATCCTCAATCTTCAATGCTCAATACTCAATCTTCAATCCTCAATCCTCAATTCTCAATCCTCATTCCTCAATCCTCAATCCTCGATGCTCAATCCTCAATCCTCAATCGTCAGTCTTCAATCCTCAATACTCAATCCTCAATCCTCAATCTATAATCCTCAAACCTCAATCCTCAATTCTGAATCCTCAATCCTCAGTCCTCAGTCCTTAAACCTCAATCCTCAACCCTCATTCCTCATCCTCCATCCTCAATCCTCAATCTTCAATCCTCAATCCTCAATCCTCAATACTCAACCCTCAATACTCAGTCCTCAAACCTCAATCCCGAATCCTCAATCCTGAATCCTCAATCTTCAGCCCTCAGTCCTCAACAATCAATTGTCAATCCTCAATCCTCAATAGAATATCCTCAATTCACAGTTTTCAATACTCAATCCCCATTCTTCAGTCTTCAAACCTCAATCCACAAACATCAATTCCCATCACTCGACCCTCAACACTCAGCCCTCAATCCTCAATCCTCAATCCTCAATCCTCAATCTTCAGTCCTCAATACTCAATCTACAATCCTCAATCCTCAATTCTCAATCCTCAATACTCAGTCCTCAACCGTCAATCCTCAATCCCCAATTCTCAGTCTTCAATAGTCAAACCTCAATCCTCAATCCTCAATCCTCAATCTTGAATCCTCAATACTCAATCTTCAATCCTCAATCCTCAATCCTCAATCCTCAATCCTCAATCCTCAATCCTCAATCCTCAATCTTCAATCCTCAATACTCAATCTTCAATCCTTTAATCCTCAATCCTCAATTCTCAATAGTCAATCTTCAATCCTCAATACCAAATCCTCAATCTTCAATCCTCAGTCCTCAATCCTCAATTCTCAATCCTCAATCCTCGATCCTCAGACCTCAAACATCAATACTCAACCCTCAGACCTCGTCCTCAATCCACAACACTCAATCCTCAATCCTCAATCTTCAATCATCAATATACAATATTCAGTCCTCAATCCTCGATACTCAATCGTCAATCCTCAATCCTCAATGTTCAACCCGCGATACCCAATCCTCAATCCTCAATCCTCAATCCTCAATCCTCAATCCTCAATTCTCAATCCTCAACCCTCAATCCTCAATCCTCAGTCCCCAAACCTCAATCCTCATGCTTCAATCCTCAATACTCAGTCCTCAATCCTCGATCCTCAATACTCAATCCTCAATCCTCAATCCTCAATCCTCAATCCTCAATCTTCAATCCTCAATACTCAATCTTCAATCCTCAATCCTCAATCCTCAATCCTCAATCCTCAATCCTCAATCCTCAATCTTCAATCCTCAATACTCAATCTTCAATCCTCAAGCCTCAATCCTCAATCCTCAATCCTCATTCTTCAATCCTCAATACCAAATCCTCAATCTTCAATCCTCAGTCCTCAATCCTCAATTCTCAATCCTCATTCCTCGATCCTCAGACCTCAAACATCAATACTCAACCCTCAGACCTCGTCCTCAATACACAACACTCAATCCTCAATCCTCAATCTTCAATCATCAATATACAATATTCAGTCCTCAATCCTCAATACTCAATCCTCAATCCTCAATCCTCAATGTTCAATCCGCGATACCCAATCCTCAATCCTCAATCCTCAATCCTCAATCCTCAATCCTCAATCCTCAATCCTCAACCCTCAATCCTCAATCCTCAGTCCCCAAACCTCAATCCTCATGCTTCAATCCTCAATGCCCAGTCCTCAATCCTCGATCCTCAATACTCAATCCTCAATCCTCAATCCTCAATCCTCAATCGTCAGTCTTCAATCCTCAATACTCAATCTTCAATCCTCAATCCTCAATCCTCAAGCCTCAATCCTCAATCCTCAATCCTCAATCCTCATTCTTCAATCCTCAATACCCAATCCTCAATCTTCAATCCTCAATCCTCAACCCTCAATTCTCAATTCTCCATTCTCAGTCCTCAGTCCTCAAACCTCAATCCTCAACCCTCAGTCCTCAGTCCTCAAACATCAATCCTCAACCCTCATCCCTCATCCTAAATCCTCAATCCTCATTCTTCAATCCTCAATCCTCAATCCTCAATACTCAATCTTCAATCCTCAATACTCAATCCTCAATCCTCAATCGTCAATCTTCAACCCTCAATACTCAATCTTCAATCCTCAATCCTCAATTCTCAATCCCCAATCCTCATTCTTCAATCCTCAATACCCAATCCTCAATCTTCAATCCTCATTCCTCAATCCTTAATTCTCAATCCTCAATCCTCAATTTTCAATCCTCATTCTTCAATCCTCAATACCCAATACTCAATCTTGAATCCTCAATCCTCAATCCTCAATCCTCAATTCTCAATCCTCAATCCTCAGTCCTCAGTCCTCAAACCTCTATCCTCAACCGTCATTCCTCATCCTCCATCCTCAATCCTCAATCTTCAATCCTCAATCCTCAATCCTCAATACTCAACCCTCAATCCTCAGTCCTGAAACCTCAATCCCGAATCCTCAATCGTGAATCCTCAATCTTCAACCTTCAGCCCTCAACAATCAATTGTCAATCCTCAATCACCAATAGAATATCCTCAATTCACAGTTTTCAATACTCAATCCCCATTCTTCAGTTTTCAAACCTCAATCCACAAACATCATTTCCCATCACTCAACCCTCAACACTCAGTCCTCAATCATCAATCCTCAATCCTCAATCCTCAACCTTCAATCCTCAATACTCAACCTTCAATCCTCAATCCTCAATTCTCAATCCTCAATACTCAATCCTCAACCGTCATTCCTCAATCCCCAATTCTCAATCTTCAATACTCAAACCTCAATCCTCAATCCTCAATCCTCAATCATCAATCCTCAATAAACAATCTTCAATCCTCAATCCTCAATCCTCAATCCTCAATCCTCAATCCTCAATCCTCAATCCTCAATCTTCAATCCTCAATACTCAATCTTCAATCCTCAAGCCTCAATCCTCAATCCTCAATCCTCATTCTTCAATCCTCAATACCAAATCCTCAATCTTCAATCCTCAGTCCTCAATCCTCAATTCTCAATCCTCAATCCTCGATCCTCAGATCTCAAACATCAATACTCAACCCTCAGACCTCGTCCTCAATCCACAACACTCAATCCTCAATCCTCAATCTTCAATCATCAAAATACAATCTTCAGTCCTCAATCGTCAATACTCAATCCTCAATCCTCAATCCTCAATGTTCAATCCGCGATACCCAATCCTCAATGTTCAATCCTCAATCCTCAATCCTCAATCCTCAATTCTCAATCCTCAATCCTCAATCCTCAATCCTCAATCCTCAATCCTCAATCCTCAATCTTCAATCCTCAATACTCAATCTTCAATCCTCAAGCCTCAATCCTCAATCCTCAATCCTCATTCTTCAATCCTCAATACCAAATCCTCAATCCACAATCCTCAATCCTCAATCCTCAATCCTCAATCCTCAATCCTCACCCCTCAATACTCAATCCTCAGTCCCCATACCTCAATCCTCAATCCTCAATCATCTATCCTCAATCCTCAATTTTCAATCCTCATTCTTCAATCCTCAATACCCAATACTCAATCTTCAATCCTCAATCCTCAATCCTCAATCCTCAATCCTCAATCCTCAATCTTCAATCCTCAATACTCAATCTTCAATCCTTTAATCCTCAATCCTCAATTCTCAATAGTCAATCTTCAATCCTCAATCCTCAATCCCCAGTCCTCAGTCTTCAATCATCAATACTCAATTTCAATCATCAATCCTCAGTCCTCGAACCTCAATTCTGAATCCTCAATCCTGAATCCTTAATCCTCGGCCCTCAGTCCTCAACAATCAGTTGTCAATCCTCAATCCTCAATAGAATATCCTCAACTCACAGTTTTCAATACTCAATACTCAATCTGCAATCTTCAAACCTCTATCCACAAACGTCAATCCTCATCACTCAACACTCCACACTCAGTCCACAATGTTCAATCCTCAATCCTCAATCCTCAATCCTCAATCGTCAATCTTCAACCCTCAATACTCAATCTTCAATCCTCAATCCTCAATCCTCAATCCCCAATCCTCATTCTTCAATCCTCAATACCCAATCCTCAATCTTCAATCCTCAATCCTCAATCCTCAATCCTCAATCCTCAATCCTCAATTTTCAATCCTCCTTCTTCAATCCTCAATACCCAATACTCAATCTTGAATCCTCAATCCTCAATCCTCAATCCTCAATTCTCAATCCTCAATCCTCAGTCCTCAGTCCTCAAACCTCAATCCTCAACCATCAGCCCTCATCGTCAATCCTCGATCTTCAATCCTCAATCCTCAATCTTCAATGCTCAATACTCAATCTTCAATCCTCAATCCTCAATTCTCAATCCTCAATCCTCAATCCTCAATCGTCAGTCCTCAATCCTCAATCCTCAATCGTCAGTCTTCAATCCTCAATACTCAATCATCAATCCTCAATCCTCAATACTCAATCCTCAATCGTCAGTCTTCAATCCTCAATACTCAATCATCAATCCTCAATCCTCAATCCTCAATCCTCAATCCTCAATCCTCAATCCTCAATCCTCAATCCTCAATCCTCAATCCTCAATCCTCAATCCTCAATCCTCAATCCTCAATCCTCATTCTTCAATCCTCAATACCGAATCCTCAATCTTCAATCCTCAATCCTCAATCCTCAATCCTCGTCCCTCAATCCTCAATGTTCAATCCTCAATACCCAATCCTCTATCTTCAATCCTCAATCCTCAATCCTCAATCCTCAATCCTCAATCCTCAGTCCTCAAACCTCAATCCTGAATCCTCAATCCTGAATCCTCAAACTTCAGCCCTGAGTCCTCAACTATCAGTTGTCAATCCTCAATCCTCAATAGAATATCCTCAATTCACAGTTTTCAATACTCAATACTCAATCTGCAATCTTCAGATCTCTATCCACAAGCATCAATTCTCATCACTCAACCCTCAATACTCAGTCCCCAATCCTCAATCTTCAAACCTCAACCCTCAATTCTCAATCCTCAATCATCAATCCTCAATCCTCAATCCTCAATCCTCAATCCTCAACCGTCAATCTTCAATCCTCAGACCTCAAACTTCAATACTCAACCCTCAGTCCTCGTCCTCAATCCACAACCCTCAATCCTCAACCCTCAACCATCAATCCTCAATACTCAACCATCAATCCTCAATTCTCAATACTCAATAGAATATCCTGAATTCTCATGGTTCAATACGCAATCCACAATATTCAATAATCAAACCTCAATCCTCAAACATCTATTGTCAACACTCAATCCCCAACACTCAGTCCTCTCTCTTCAATCCTCCATACTCAACCCTCAATCCTCAAGCGTCAATCCTCAATCCTCAATACTCAACCCTCAATCCTCAGTCCTCAAACCTCAATCCCGAATCCTCAATCCTGAATCCTCAATCTTCAGCCCTCAGTCCTCAACAATCCATTGTCAATCGTCAATCCTCAATAGAATATCGTCAATTCTCAATCCTCAATCCTTGATCCTCAGACCTCAAACAACAGTACTCAACCCTCAGTCCTCGTCCTCAATCCACAACACTCAATCCTCAATACTCAATCCTCAACACTCAATCCTCAATGTTCAATCCGCGATACCCAATCCTCAATGTTCAATCCTCAATCCTCAATCCTCAATCCTCAACCCTCAATCCTCAATCCTCAGTCCCCAAACCTCAATCCTCATGCTTCAATCCTCAATACTCAGTCCTCAATCCTCGATCCTCAATACTCAATCCTCAATCCTCAATCCTCAATCCTCAATCCTCAATCTTCAATCCTCAATACTCAATCTTCAATCCTCAATCCTCAATTCTCAATCCTCAATCCTCAATCCTCAATCCTCAATCCTCAATCTTCAATCCTCAATACTCAGTCTTCAATCCTCAAGCCTCAATCCTTAATCCTCAATCCTCATTCTTCAATCCTCAATACCAAATCCTCAATCTTCAATCCTCAGACCTCAATCCTCAATTCTCAATCCTCAATCCTCGACCCTCAGACCTCAAACATCAATACTCAACCCTCAGACCTCGTCCTCAATCCACAACACTCAATCCTCAATCCTCAATCTTCAATCATCAATATACAATATTCAGTCCTCAATCCTCAATACTCAATCCTCAATCCTCAATCCTCAATGTTCAATCCGCGATACCCAATCCTCAATCCTCAATCCTCAATCCTCAATCCTCAGTACTCAATCCTCAATCCTCGACCCTCAATCCTCAATCCTCAGTCCCCAAACCTCAATCCTCATGCTTCAATCCTCAATACTCAGTCCTGAATCCTCGATCCTCAATACTCAATCCTCAATCCTCAATCCTCAATCCTCAATCGTCAGTCTTCAATCCTCAATACTCAATCTTCAATCCTCAATCCTAAATCCTCAATCCTCAATCCTCAATCCTCAATCCTCAATACTCAATCCTCAACGCTCATTCTTCAATCCTCAATACCCAATCCTCAATCTTCAATCCTCAATCCTCAATCCTCAATTCTCAATAGTCAATAATCAATCCTCAATCCTCAATCCTCAATCCTCATTCTTCAATCCTCAATACCGAATCCTCAATCTTCAATCCTCAATCCTCAATCCTCAATCCTCATCCCTCAATCCTCAATGTTCAATCCTCAATACCCAATCCTCAATCTTCAATCCTCAATCCTCAATCCTCAAACCTCAATCCTGAATCCTCAATCCTGAATCCTCAAACTTCAACCCTGAGTCCTCAACGATCAGTTGTCAATCCTCAATCCTCAATAGAATATCCTCAAATCGCAGTTTTCAATAGTCAATACTCAATCTGCAATCTTCAGATCTCTATCCACAAGCATCAATTCTCATCACTCAACCCTCAATACTCAGTCCCCAATCCTCAATCTTCAAACCTCAACCCTCAATTCTCAATCCTCAATCATCAATCCTCAATCCTCAATCCTCAATCCTCAATCCTCAACCGTCAATCTTCAATCCTCAGACCTCAAACATCAATACTCAACCCTCAGTCCTCGCCCTCAATCCACAACCCTCAATCCTCAACCCTCAACCACCAATCCTCAATACTCAACCATCAATCCTCAATTCTTAATACTCAAAAGAATACCCAGAATTCTCATGGTTCAATACTCAACCCACAATATTCAATATTCAAACCTCAATCCTCAAACATCTATTCTCAACACTCAATCCCCAACACTCAGTCCTCTCTCTTCAATCCTCCATCTTCAACCCTCAATCCTCAAGCGTCAATCCTCAATCCTCAATCCTCAATACTCAATCCTCTATCCTCAGTCCTCAAACCTCAATCCCGAATCCTCAATCCTGAATCCACAATCATCAGCCCTCAGTCCTCAACGATCAATTGTCAATCCTCAATCCTCAATAGAATATCCTCAATTCACAGTTTTCAATACTCAATCCCCATTCTTCAGTCTTGAAACATCAATCCACAAACATCAATTCCCATCACTCAACCCTCAACACTCAGTCCTCAATACTCAACCTTCAATCCTCAATCCTCAATTCTCAATCCTCAATACTCAATCCTCAACTGTCATTCCTCAATCCCCAATTCTCAATCTTCAATACTCAAACCTCAACCCTCAATCCTCAATCCTCAATCTTCAATCCTCAATACTCAATCTTCAATCCTCAATCCTCAATCCTCAATCCTCAATCCTCAATCCTCAATCCTCAATCCTCAATCTTCAATCCTCAATACTCAATCTTCAATCCTCAAGCCTCAATCCTCAATCCTCAATCCTCATTCTTCAATCCTCAACACCAAATCCTCAATCTTCAATCCTCAGTCCTCAATCCACAATTCTCAATCCTCAATCCTCGATCCTCAGACCTCAAACATCAATACTCAACCCTCAGACCTCGTCCTCAATCCACAACACTCAATCCTCAATCCTCAATCTTCAATCATCAATATACAATATTCAGTCCTCAATCCTCAATACTCAATCCTCAATCCTCAATCCTCAATGTTCAATCCGCGATACCCAATCCCCAATCCTCAATCCTCAATCCTCAATCCTCAATCCTCAATCCTCAATCCTCAACCCTCAATCCTCAATCCTCAGTCCCCAAACCTCAATCCTCATGCTTCAATCCTCAATACTCAGTCCTCAATCCTCGATCCTCAATACTCAATCCTCAATCCTCAATCCTCAATCCTCAATCCTCAATCTTCAATCCTCAATACTCAATCTTCAATCCTCAATCCTCAATTCTCAATCCTCAATCCTCAATCCTCAATCCTCAATCCTCAATCTTCAATCCTCAATACTCAGTCTTCAATCCTCAAGCCTCAATCCTTAATCCTCAATCCTCATTCTTCAATCCTCAATACCAAATCCTCAATCTTCAATCCTCAGACCTCAATCCTCAATTCTCAATCCTCAATCCTCGACCCTCAGACCTCAAACATCAATACTCAACCCTCAGACCTCGTCCTCAATCCACAACACTCAATCCTCAATCCTCAATCTTCAATCATCAATATACAATATTCAGTCCTCAATCCTCAATACTCAATCCTCAATCCTCAATCCTCAATGTTCAATCCGCGATACCCAATCCTCAATCCTCAATCCTCAATCCTCAATCCTCAGTACTCAATCCTCAATCCTCAACCCTCAATCCTCAATCCTCAGTCCCCAAACCTCAATCCTCATGCTTCAATCCTCAATACTCAGTCCTCAATCCTCGATCCTCAATACTCAATCCTCAATCCTCAATCCTCAATCCTCAATCGTCAGTCTTCAATCCTCAATACTCAATCTTCAATCCTCAATCCTAAATCCTCAATCCTCAATCCTCAATCCTCAATCCTCAATACTCAATCCTCAACGCTCATTCTTCAATCCTCAATACCCAATCCTCAATCTTCAATCCTCAATCCTCAATCCTCAATTCTCAATAGTCAATCATCAATCCTCAATCCTCAATCCTCAATCCTCATTCTTCAATCCTCAATACCGAATCCTCAATCTTCAATCCTCAATCCTCAATCCTCAATCCTCATCCCTCAATCCTCAATGTTCAATCCTCAATACCCAATCCTCAATCTTCAATCCTCAATCCTCAATCCTCAATCCTCAATCCTCAATCCTCAGTCCTCAAACCTCAATCCTGAATCCTCAATCCTGAATCCTCAAACTTCAACCCTGAGTCCTCAACGATCAGTTGTCAATCCTCAATCCTCAATAGAATATCCTCAAATCGCAGTTTTCAATACTCAATACTCAATCTACAATCTTCAGATCTCTATCCACAAGCATCAATTCTCATCACTCAACCCTCAATACTCAGTCCCCAATCCTCAATCTTCAAACCTCAACCCTCAATTCTCAATCCTCAATCATCAATCCTCAATCCTCAATCCTCAATCCTCAACCGTCAATCTTCAATCCTCAGACCTCAAACATCAATACTCAACCCTCAGTCCTCGCCCTCAATCCACAACCCTCAATCCTCAACCCTCAACCATCAATCCTCAATACTCAACCATCAATCCTCAATTCTTAATACTCAAAAGAATACCCAGAATTCTCATGGTTCAATACTCAACCCACAATATTCAATATTCAAACCTCAATCCTCAAACATCTATTCTCAACACTCAATCCCCAACACTCAGTCCTCTCTCTTCAATCCTCCATCCTCAACCCTCAATCCTCAAGCGTCAATCCTCAATCCTCAATACTCAATCCCCTATCCTCAGTCCTCAAACCTCAATCCCGAATCCTCAATCCTGAATCCACAATCATCAGCCCTCAGTCCTCAACAATCAATTGTCAATCCTCAATCCTCAATAGAATATCCTCAATTCACAGTTTTCAATACTCAATCCCCATTCTTCAGTCTTGAAACCTCAATCCACAAACATCAATACCCATCACTCAACCCTCAACACTCAGTCCTCAATACTCAACCTTCAATCCTCAATCCTCAATTCTCAATCCTCAATACTCAATCCTCAACTGTCATTCCTCAATCCCCAATTCTCAATCTTCAATACTCAAACCTCAATCCTCAATCCTCAATCCTCAATCTTCAATCCTCAATACTCAATCTTCAATCCTCAATCCTCAATCCTCAATCCTCAATCCTCAATCCTCAATCCTCAATCCTCAATCTTCAATCCTCAATACTCAATCTTCAATCCTCAAGCCTCAATCCTCAATCCTCAATCCTCATTCTTCAATCCTCAATACCAAATCCTCAATCTTCAATCCTCAGTCCTCAATCCACAATTCTCAATCCTCAATCCTCGATCCTCAGTCCTCAAACATCAATACTCAACCCTCAGACCTCGTCCTCAATCCACAACACTCAATCCTCAATCCTCAATCTTCAATCATCAATATACAATATTCAGTCCTCAATCCTCAATACTCAATCCTCAATCCTCAATCCTCAATGTTCAATCCGCGATACCCAATCAACAATCCTCAATCCTCAATCCTCAATCCTCAATCCTCAATCCTCAATCCTCAACCCTCAATCCTCAATCCTCAGTCCCCAAACCTCAATCCTCATGATTCAATCCTCAATACTCAGTCCTCAATCCTCGATCCTCAATACTCAATCCTCAATCCTCAATCCTCAATCCTCAATCCTCAATCTTCAATCCTCAATACTCAATCTTCAATCCTCAATCCTCAATCCTCAATCCTCAATCCTCAATCCTCAATCCTCAATCCTCAATCTTCAATCCTGAATTCTCAATCTTCAATCCTCAAGCCTCAATCCTCAATCCTCAATCCTCATTCTTCAATCCTCAATACCAAATCCTCAATCTTCAATCCTCAGTCCTCAATCCTCAATTCTCAATCCTCAATCCTCGATCCTCAGACCTCAAACATCAATACTCAACCCTCAGACCTCGTCCTCAATCCACAACACTCAATCCTCAATCCTCAATCTTCAATCATCAATATACAATATTCAGTCCTCAATCCTCAATACTCAATCCTCAATCCTCAATCCTCAATGTTCAATCCGCGATACCCAATCCTCAATCCTCAATCCTCAATCCTCAATCCTCAATCCTCAATCCTCAATCTTCAATCCTCAATCCTCAATCCTCCATCATCAATCCTCAATCTTCAATCCTCAATACTCAATCTTCAATCCTCAATCCTCATTCCTCAATCCTCAATCCTGAATCCTCAATCCTCAATCCTCGATCCTCAATCCTCAATCCTCAATACTCAATCCTCAACGCTCATTCTTCAATCCTCAATACCCAATCCTCAATCCTCAATCCTCAATCCTCAATCCTCAATTCTCAATAGTCAATCTTCAATCCTCAATCTTCAATCTTCAATCCTCATTCTTCAATCCTCAATACCGAATCCTCAATCTTCAATCCTCAATCCTCAATCCTCAATCCTCGATCCTCAATCCTCAATCCTCAATACTCAATCCTCAACGCTCATTCTTCAATCCTCAATACCCAATCCTCAATCCTCAATCCTCAATCCTCAATCCTCAATTCGCAATAGTCAATCTTCAATCCTCAATCTTCAATCCTCAATCCTCATTCTTCAATCCTCAATACCGAATCCTCAATCTTCAATCCTCAATCCTCAATCCTCAATCCTCATCCCTCAATCCTCAATGTTCAATCCTCAATACCCAATCCTCAATCTTCAATCCTCAATCCTCAATCCTCAATCCTCAATACTCAATCCTCAGTCCTCAAACCTCAATCCTGAATCCTCAATCCTGAATCCTCAAACTTCAACCCTGAGTCCTCAACGATCAGTTGTCAATCCTCAATCCTCAATAGAATATCCTCAAATCGCAGTTTTCAATACTCAATACTCAATCTGCAATCTTCAGATCTCTATCCACAAGCATCAATTCTCATCACTCAACCCTCAATACTCAGTCGCCAATCCTCAATCTTCAAACCTCAACCCTCAATTCTCAATCCTCAATCATCAATCCTCAATCCTCAATCCTCAATCCTCAATCTTCAATCCTCAATTCTCAATCTTCAATCCTCAAGCCTCAATCCTCAATCCTCAATCCTCATTCTTCAATCCTCAATACCAAATCCTCAATCTTCAATCCTCAGTCCTCAATCCTCAATTCTCAATCCTCAATCCTCGATCCTCAGACCTCAAACATCAATACTCAACCCTCAGACCTCGTCCTCAATCCACAACACTCAATCCTCAATCCTCAATCTTCAATCATCAATATACAATATTCAGTCCTCAATCCTCAATACTCAATCCTCAATCCTCAATCCTCAATGTTCAATCCGCGATACCCAATCCTCAATCCTCAATCCTCAATCCTCAATCCTCAATCCTCAATCCTCAATCTTCAATCCTCAATCCTCAATCCTCCATCATCAATCCTCAATCTTCAATCCTCAATACTCAATCTTCAATCCTCAATCCTCATTTTTCAATCCTCAATCCTGAATCCTCAATCCTCAATCTTCAATACTCAATCTTCAATCCTCAATCCTCAATCCGCAATCCTCAATCTTCAATCCTCAATCCTCAATCCTCAATCCTCAGTCCTCAATATTCAATCCTCAATACTCAATCTTCAATCCTCAATCCTCAATCCTCAATCCTCATCCCTCAATCCTCAATGTTCAAACTTCAATCCTCAGTCCCAAATCCTCAATCTTCAATCCTCAATACTCAACCCTCAATCTTCAATCCTCAATACTCAATCTTCAATCCTCAATCCTCAGTCCTCAGTCCTCAAACCTCAATCCTCAACCCTCATCCCTCATCCTCAATCCTCAATCCTCAATCTTCAATCCTCAATTCTGAATCCTCAATACTCAATCTTCAACCCTCAATCCTCAATTCTCAATCGTCAATCCTCAATCTTCAATCCTCAACCCTCAACCCTCAATTCTCAATACTCAATCATCAATCCTCAATACTCAATCTTCAATTCTCAATCCTCAATCCTCAATTCTCAATCCTCAATCCTCAATCCTCAATCCTCAATCTTCAATCCTCAATGCTCAATCTTCAATCCTCATTCCTCAATCCTCAACCCTCAATCCTCATTCTTCAATCCTCAATACCAAATCCTCAACCTTCAATCCTCAATCCTCAATCCTCAATTCTCAATCCTCAATCCTCGATCCTCAGACCTCAAACATCAACACTCAACCCTCAGCCCTCGTCCTCAATCCACAACACTCAATCCTCAATCCTCAATCTTCAATCATCAATATACAATCTTCAGTCCTGAATCCTCAATACTCAATCCTCAAACCTCAATCCTCCATGTTCAATCCGCGATACCCAATCCTCAATGTACAGTCCTCAATCCTCAATCCTCAATCCTCAATCCTCAATCCTCAATCCTCAATCCTCAATCCTCAATCCTGAATCTTCAATCCTCAACCCTCAATCCTCAATCCTCAATCCTCAATCATCAATCCTCAATACTCAATCTTCAATCCTCAATCCTCAATCCTCAATCCTCAATCCTCAATCCTCAATCCTCAATCCTCAATCCTCAATCCTCAATCCTCAATCCTCAATCCTCAATCCTCAAGCCTCAATACTCAATCTTCAATCCTCAATCCTCTATCCTCAATCCTCAATCCTCAATCCTCAATCGTCAGTCTTCAATCCTCAATACTCAATCTCCAATCCTCAATCCTCAATCCCCAATCCTGAATCTTCAATCCTCAACCCTCAATCCTCAATCCTCAATCCTCAATCATCAATCCTCAATACTCAATCTTCAATCCTCAATCCTCAATCCTCAATCCTCAATCCTCAATCCTCAATCCTCAATCCTCAATCCTCAATCCTCAATCCTCAATCCTCAATCCTCAAGCCTCAATCCTCAATCCTCAATCCTCAATCCTCATTCTTCAATCCTCAATACCAAATCCTCAATCTTCAATCCTCAGTCCTCAATCCTCAATTCTCAATCCTCAATCCTCGATCCTCAGATCTCAAACATCAATACTCAACCCTCAGACCTCGTCCTCAATCCACAACACTCAATCCTCAATCCTCAATCTTCAATCATCAATATACAATCTTCAGTCCTCAATCGTCAATACTCAATCCTCAATCCTCAATCCTCAATGTTCAATCCGCGATACCCAATCCTCAATGTTCAATCCTCAATCCTCGATTCTCAATCCTCAATTCTCAATCCTCAATCCTCAATCCTCAATCCTCAATCCTCAATCCTCAATCCTAAATCTTCAATCCTCAATACTCAATCTTCAATCCTCAAGCCTCAATCCTCAATCCTCAATCCTCATTCTTCAATCCTCAATCTTCAATCCTCAATACTCAATCTTCAATCCTCAATCCTCAATCCTCAATCCTCAATCCTCAATCCTCAATCCTCAATCCTCAATCTTCAATCCTCAATTCTCAATCTTCAATCCTCAAGCCTCAATCCTCAATCCTCAATCCTCATTCTTCAATCCTCAATACCAAATCCTCAATCTTCAATCCTCAGTCCTCAATCCTCAATTCTCAATCCTCAATCCTCGATCCTCAGACCTCAAACATCAATACTCAACCCTCAGACCTCGTCCTCAATCCACAACACTCAATCCTCAATCCTCAATCTTCAATCATCAATATACAATATTCAGTCCTCAATCCTCAATACTCAATCCTCAATCCTCAATCCTCAATGTTCAATCCGCGATACCCAATCCTCAATCCTCAATCCTCAATCCTCAATCCTCAATCCTCAATCCTCAATCTTCAATCCTCAATCCTCAATCCTCCATCATCAATCCTCAATCTTCAATCCTCAATACTCAATCTTCAATCCTCAATCCTCATTCCTCAATCCTCAATCCTGAATCCTCAATCCTCAATCTTCAATACTCAATCTTCAATCCTCAATCCTCAATCCGCAATCCTCAATCTTCAATCCTCAATCCTCAATCCTCAATCCTCAGTCCTCAATATTCAATCCTCAATACTCAATCTTCAATCCTCAATCCTCAATCCTCAATCCTCATCCCTCAATCCTCAATGTTCAAACTTCAATCCTCAGTCCCAAATCCTCAATCTTCAATCCTCAATACTCAACCCTCAATCTTCAATCCTCAATACTCAATCTTCAATCCTCAATCCTCAGTCCTCAGTCCTCAAACCTCAATCCTCAACCCTCATCCCTCATCCTCAATCCTCAATCCTCAATCTTCAATCCTCAATTCTGAATCCTCAATACTCAATCTTCAACCCTCAATCCTCAATTCTCAATCGTCAATCCTCAATCTTCAATCCTCAACCCTCAACCCTCAATCCTCAATACTCAATCATCAATCCTCAATACTCAATCTTCAATTCTCAATCCTCAATCCTCAATTCTCAATCCTCAATCCTCAATCCTCAATCCTCAATCTTCAATCCTCAATGCTCAATCTTCAATCCTCATTCCTCAATCCTCAACCCTCAATCCTCATTCTTCAATCCTCAATACCAAATCCTCAACCTTCAATCCTCAATCCTCAATCCTCAATTCTCAATCCTCAATCCTCGATCCTCAGACCTCAAACATCAATACTCAACCCTCAGCCCTCGTCCTCAATCCACAACACTCAATCCTCAATCCTCAATCTTCAATCATCAATATACAATCTTCAGTCCTGAATCCTCAATACTCAATCCTCAAACCTCAATCCTCCATGTTCAATCCGCGATACCCAATCCTCAATGTACAGTCCTCAATCCTCAATCCTCAATCCTCAATCCTCAATCCTCAATCCTCAATCCTCAATCCTCAATCCTGAATCTTCAATCCTCAACCCTCAATCCTCAATCCTCAATCCTCAATCATCAATCCTCAATACTCAATCTTCAATCCTCAATCCTCAATCCTCAATCCTCAATCCTCAATCCTCAATCCTCAATCCTCAATCCTCAATCCTCAATCCTCAATCCTCAATCCTCAAGCCTCAATACTCAATCTTCAATCCTCAATCCTCTATCCTCAATCCTCAATCCTCAATCCTCAATCGTCAGTCTTCAATCCTCAATACTCAATCTCCAATCCTCAATCCTCAATCCCCAATCCTGAATCTTCAATCCTCAACCCTCAATCCTCAATCCTCAATCCTCAATCATCAATCCTCAATACTCAATCTTCAATCCTCAATCCTCAATCCTCAATCCTCAATCCTCAATCCTCAATCCTCAATCCTCAATCCTCAATCCTCAATCCTCAATCCTCAATCCTCAAGCCTCAATCCTCAATCCTCAATCCTCAATCCTCATTCTTCAATCCTCAATACCAAATCCTCAATCTTCAATCCTCAGTCCTCAATCCTCAATTCTCAATCCTCAATCCTCGATCCTCAGATCTCAAACATCAATACTCAACCCTCAGACCTCGTCCTCAATCCACAACACTCAATCCTCAATCCTCAATCTTCAATCATCAATATACAATCTTCAGTCCTCAATCGTCAATACTCAATCCTCAATCCTCAATCCTCAATGTTCAATCCGCGATACCCAATCCTCAATGTTCAATCCTCAATCCTCAATCCTCAATCCTCAATTCTCAATCCTCAATCCTCAATCCTCAATCCTCAATCCTCAATCCTCAATCCTAAATCTTCAATCCTCAATACTCAATCTTCAATCCTCAAGCCTCAATCCTCAATCCTCAATCCTCATTCTTCAATCCTCAATACCAAATCCTCAATCCACAATCCTCAATCCTCAATCCTCAATCCTCAATCCTCAATCCTCAACCCTCAATCCTCAATCCTCAGTCCCCAAACCTGAACCCTCTATCCTCAACCGCCATTCCTCATCCTCCATCCTCAATCCTCAATCTTCTATCCTCAATCCTCAATACTCAACCCTCAATCCTCAGTCCTCTACCTCAATCCCGAATCCTCAATCCTGAATCCTCAATCTTCAGCCCTCAGTCCTGAACAATCAATTGTCAATCCTCAATCCCCAATAGAATATCATCAATTCACAGTTTTCAATACTCAATCCCCATTCTTCAATCTTCAAACCTCAATCCACAAACATCAATTCCCATCACTCAACCCTCAACACTCAGTCCTCAATCTTCAATGCTCAATCCTCAATCCTCAATCTTCAATCCTCAATCCTCAATTCTCAATCCTCAATCCTCAATCCTCAGACCCCAAACATCAATACTCAACGCTCAGTCCTCGTCCTCAATCCACAACCCTCAATCCTCAATCCTCAATCTTCAATCATCAATGTACAATCTTCAGTCCTCAATACTCAATCCTCAATCCTCAATCCTCAATCCTCAATACTCAATCCTCAATCCTCAGTCTCCAAACATCAATCCTCAATCTTCAATCCTCAAAACTCAATCTTCAATCCTCGATCCTCAATACTCAATCCTCAATTCTCAATCCTCAATCGTCAGTCTTCAATCCTCAATACTCAATCTTCAATCCTCAATCCTCAATCCTCAATCCTCAACCCTCATTCCTCAATCCTCAATACCCAATCCTCAATCTTCACTCCTCATTCCTCAATCCTCTATTCTCAATCCTCAATCCTCAGGCCTCAGTCCTCAAACCTCAATGCTCAATCCTCAGCCCTCATCCTCAATCCTCAATCCTCAACCCTCAATCCTCAATCTTCAATACTCGATACTCAATCCTCAATCCTCAGTGTTCAATCCGCGATACCCAATCCTCAATGTTCAATCCTCAATCCTCAATCCTCAATCCTCAATACTCAATTCTCAATCCTCAACCGTCAATCCTCAATCCTCAAACCTCAATCCTCAATCCTCAATCCTCAATTCACAATCGTCAGTCTTCGATCCTCAATACTCAATCTTCAATCCTCAATCCTCAATCCGCAATCCTCAAACTTCAATCCTCAATCCTCAATCCTCAATCCTCATCCCTCAATCCTCAATGTTCAAACTTCAATCCTCAGTCCCAAATCCTCAACCTTCAATCCTCAATACTCAACCCTCAATCTTCAATCCTCAATACTCAATCTTCAATCCTCAATCATCAATCCTCAATCCTCAATCCTCAATCCTCATTCTTCAATCCTCAATACCGAATCCTCAAACTTCAATCATCAATCCTCAATCCTCAATCCTCAATCCTCATTCTTCAACCCTCAATCCCCAATCCTCAATCTTCAATCATCAATATTCAATCTTCAATCCTCAATCCTCAATCCTCAATCCTCAACCCTCAATGTTCAATCCGCAATACCCAATCCTCAATCTTCAATCCTCAATCCTCAATCCTCAATCCTCAATCCTCAATCCTCAATCCTCAGACCTCAGACCTCAATCTTGAACCCTGAATCCTCAATCTTCAGCCCTCAGTCCTCAACAATCAGTTATCAATCCCCAATCCTCAATAGAATATCCTCAATTCACAGTTTTCAATACCCAACACTCAACCTGCAATCTTCAAATCTGTATCCACAAACATGAATTCTCATCACTCAACCCTCAACACTCAGTCCCCAATCCTCAATCTTCAATCCTCAATCCTCAATCCTCAATCTTCAATCCTCAATACTCAATCTTCAATCCTCAGCCCTCAATCCTCAATCCTCAATCATCAATCCTCAATCCTCAATCATCAATATACAATCTTCAGTCCTCAATCCTCAATACGCAATTCTCAATCCCCAATCCTCAATATTCAATCCGCGATACCCAATCCTCAATGTTCAATCCTCAATCCTCTATCCTCAATCCTCAATCTTCAATCCTCAATACTCAATCTTCAATCCTCAAGCCTCAATCCTCAATCCTCAATCCTCATTCTTCAATCCTCAATACCAAATCCTCAATCTTCAATCCTCAGTCCTCAATCCTCAATTCTCAATCCTCAATCCTCGATCCTCAGACCTCAAACATCAATACTCAACCCTCAGACCTCGTCCTCAATCCTCAATACTCAATCCTCAATCCTCAATCCTCAGTGTTCAATCCGCGATACCCAATCCTCAATGTTCAATCCTCAATCCTCAATCCTCAATCCTCAATCCTCAATCCTCAACCCTCAATCTTCAATCCTCAGTCCCCAAACCTCAATCCTCATGCTTCAATCCTCAATACTCAGTCCTCAATCCTCGATCCTCAATACTCAATCCTCAATCCTCAATCCTCAATCGTCAGTCTTCAATCCTCAATACTCAATCTTCAATCCTCAATCCTCAACACTCAATCTTCAATCCTCAATTCTCATTCTTCAATCCTCAATACCCAATCCTCCATCTTCAATCCTCAATCCTCAACCCTCAATTCTCAATCCTCCATTCTCAGTCCTCAGTCCTCAAACCTCAATCCTCAACTCTCAGTCCTCAGTCCTCAAACATCAATCCTCAACCCTCATCCCTCATCCTAAATCCTCAATCCTCATTCTTCAATCCTCAATCCTCAATCCTCAATACTCAATCTACAATCCTCAATACTCAATTCTCAATCCTCAACCATCAATCCTCAATCCTCAATCCTCAATCCTCAATCCTCATTCTTCAATCCTCAATACCCAATCCTCAATCTTCAATCCTCAATCCTCAATCCTCAATCCTCAATAGTCAATCTTCAATCCTCAACCCTCAATCCTCAATCCTCAGTCTTCAATCCTCAATACTCAATCTTCAATCCTCAATCCTCAGTCCTCAAACCTCAGTTCTGAATCCTTAATCCTGAATCCTTAATCCTCTGCCCTCAGTCCTCAACAATCAGTCGTCTATCCTCAATCCTCAATAGAATATCCTCAATTCACAGTTTTCAATACTCAATACTCAACCTGCAATCTTCAAACCTCTATCCACAAACGTCAATTCTCATCACTTCACCCTCAACACTCAGTCCTCAATGTTCAATCCTCAATCCTCAATCCTCAATCCTCAATCCTCAATCGTCAATCTTCAATCCTCAATACTCAATCTTCAATCCTCAATCCTCAATCCTCAATCCTCAATCCTCATTCTTCAATCCTCAATACCCAATCCTCAATCTTCAATCCACAATCCTCAATCCACAATTCTCAATCTTCAATCCTCAATCCTCAATCCTCATTCTTCAATCCTCAATACCCAATCCTCGATCCTCAATCTATAATCCTCAATCCTCAATCCTCAATTCTCAATCCTCAATCCTCAATCCCCAATCCTGAATCCTCAATCCTCAATCTTGAATCCTTAATACTCAATCTGCAATCCTCAATCCTCAATCCTCAATCCTCAATCCTCATACTTCAATCCACAATACCGAATCCTCAATCTTCAATCCTCAATCCTCAATCCTCAATCCTCATCCCTCAATCCTCAATGTTCAAACTTCAATCCTCAGTCCCAAATCCTCAATCTTCAATCCTCAATACTCAACCCTCAATCTTCAATCCTCAATACTCAATCTTCAATCCTCAATCCTCAATCCTCAATCCTCAATCCTCAATCCTCATTCTTCAATCCTCAATACCCAATCCTCAATCTTCAATCCTCAATACTCAGTCCTCAATTCTCAATCCTCAATCCTCAATCCTCGGACCTCAAACACCAATACTCAACCCTCAGTACTCGTCCTCAATCCACAACACTCAATCCCCAATCCTCAATCTTCAATCATCAATATTCAATCTTCAATCCTCAACCCTCAATCCTCAATCCTCAATCCTCAACCCTCAATGTTCAATCCGCAATACCCTATCCTCAATCTTCAATCCTCAATCCTCAATCCTTAATCCTCAATCCTCAATCCTCAATCCTCGATCCTCAGACCTCAATCCTCATTCTTCAATCCTCAATACCAAATCCTCAATCTTCAATCCTCAATCCTCAAACCTCAATTCTCGATCCTCAATCCTCGATCCTCAGACCTCAAACATTAATACTCGACCCTCACACCTCGCCCTCAATCCACAACCCTCAATCCTCAATCCTCAATCTTCAATCATCAATATACAATCTTCAGTCCTCAATCCTCAATACTCAATCCTCAATCCTCAATCCTCAATGTTCAATCCGCGATACCCAATCCTCCATGTTCAATCCTCAATCCTCAATCCTCAATCCTCAATCCTCATTCTTCAACCCTCAATCCCCAATCCTCAATCTTCAATCCTCAACCCTCAATCCTCAATCCTCAATCCTCAACCCTCAATGTTCAATCCGCAATACCCTATCCTCAATCTTCAATCCTCAATCCTCAATCCTCAATCCTCAATCCTCAATCCTCAATCCTCGATCCTCAGACCTCAATCCTCATTCTTCAATCCTCAATACCAAATCCTCAATCTTCAATCCTCAATCCTCAAACATCAATTCTCAATCGTCAATCCTCGATCCTCAGACCTCAAACATTAATACTCAACCCTCACACCTCGTCCTCAATCCACAACCCTCAATCCTCAATCCTCAATCTTCAATCATCAATATACAATCTTCAGTCCTCAATCCTCAATACTCAATCCTCAATCCTCAATCCTCAATGTTCAATCCGCGATACCCAATCCTCAATGTTCAATCCTCAATCCTCAATCCTCAATCCTGAATCTTCAATCCTCAATACTCAATCTTCAATCCTCAAGCCTCAATCCTCAATCCTCAATCCTCATTCTTCAATCCTCAATACCAAATCCTCAATCTTCAATCCTCAGTCCTCAATCCTCAATTCTCAATCCTCAATCCTCGATCCTCAGACCTCAAACATCAATACTCAACCCTCAGACCTCGTCCTCAATCCTCAATACTCAATCCTCAATCCTCAATCCTCAGTGTTCAATCCGCGATACCCAATCCTCAATGTTCAATCCTCAATCCTCAATCCTCAAACCTCAATCCTCAATCCTCAACCCTCAATCCTCAATCCTCAGTCCCCAAACCTCAATCCTCATGCTTCAATCCTCAATACTCAGTCCTCAATCCTCGAACCTCAATACTCAATCCTCAATCCTCAATCCTCAATCGTCAGTCTTCAATCCTCAATACTCAATCTTCAATCCTCAATCCTCAACCCTCAATCTTCAATCCTCAATTCTCGTTCTTCAATCCTCAATACCCAATCCTCAATCTTCAATCCTCAATCCTCAACCCTCAATTCTCAGTCCTCCATTCTCAGTCCTCAGTCCTCAAACCTCAATCCTCAACTCTCAGTCCTCAGTCCTCAAACATCAATCCTCAACCCTCATCCCTCATCCTAAATTCTCAATCCTCATTCTTCAATCCTCAATCCTCAATCCTCAATACTCAATCTACAATCCTCAATACTCAATTCTCAATCCTCAACCATCAATCCTCAATCCTCAATCCTCAATCCTCAATCCTCATTCTTCAATCCTCAATACCCAATCCTCAATCTTCAATCCTCAATCCTCAATCCTCAATCCTCAATAGTCAATCTTCAATCCTCAATCCTCAATCCTCAATCCTCATCCCTCAATCCTCAATGTTCAAACTTCAATCCTCAGTCCCAAATCCTCAATCTTCAATCCTCAATACTCAACCCTCAATCTTCAATCCTCAATACTCAATCTTCAATGCTCAATCCTCAATCCTCAATCCTCAATCCTCAATCCTCATTCTTCAATCCTCAATACCCAATCCTCAATCTTCAATCCTCAATACTCAGTCCTCAATTCTCAATCCTCAATCCTCAATCCTCGGACCTCAAACACCAATACTCAACCCTCAGTACTCGTCCTCAATCCACAACACTCAATCCCCAATCCTCAATCTTCAATCATCAATATTCAATCTTCAATCCTCAACCCTCAATCCTCAATCCTCAATCCTCAACCCTCAATGTTCAATCCGCAATACCCTATCCTCAATCTTCAATCCTCAATCCTCAATCCTCAATCCTCAATCCTCAATCCTCAATCCTCAATCCTCGATCCTCAGACCTCAATCCTCATTCTTCAATACTCAATACCAAATCCTCAATCTTCAATCCTCAATCCTCAAACCTCAATTCTCGATCCTCAATCCTCGATCCTCAGACCTCAAACATTAATACTCAACCCTCACACCTCGTCCTCAATCCACAACCCTCAATCCTCAATCCTCAATCTTCAATCATCAATATACAATCTTCAGTCCTCAATCCTCAATACTCAATCCTCAATCCTCAATCCTCAATGTTCAATCCGCGATACCCAATCCTCAATGTTCAATCCTCAATCCTCAATCCTCAATCCTCAATCCTCAATTCTCAATCCTCAATCCTCAATCCTCAATCCTCAGTCCCCAAACCTCAATCCTCAATCTTCAATCATCAAAACTCAATCTTCAATCCTCTATCCTCAATACTCAATCCTCAATCCTCAATCCTCAATCGTCAGTCTTCAATCCTCAGTACTCAATCTTCAATCCTCAATCCTCAATCCTCAATCCTCAACCCTCATTCCTCAATCCTCAATACCCAATCCTCAATCTTCAATCCTCATTCCTCAATCCTCAATTCTCAATCCTCAATCCTCAGACCTCAGTCCTCAAACCTCAATCCTCAATCCTCAGACCTCATCCTCAATCCTCAATCCTCAACCCTCAATCCTCAATCTTCAATACTCGATACTCAATCTTCAATCCTCAATCCTCAGTCCTCAAACCTCAATTCTGAGTCCTCAGTCCTGAATCCTCAATCTTCGGCCCTCAGTCCTCAACAATCAGCTGTCAATCCTCAATCCTCAATAGAATACCCTCAATCCACAGTTTTCAATACTCAATACTCAATCAGCAATCTTCAAACCTCTATCCACAAACATCAATTCTAATCACTCAACCCTCAACACTCAGTCCTCAATGTTCAAGCCTCAATCCTCAATCCTCAATCCTCATTCGTCAATCTTCAATCCTCAATGCTCAATCTTCGATCCTCAATACTCAATCTTCAATCCTCAATCTTCAATCCTCAATCCTCAGTCCTCAATACTCAATCTTCAATCCTCGATCCTCAATCCTCAATCCTCAATCCTCAATCCTCGATCCTCAATCTTCAATCCTCAATCCTCAACCCTCAGCCCTCATCCTCAATCCTCAATCCTCAATCCTCAATCCTCAACCCTCAATACTCAATATTCAATACTCGATACTCAGTATTCTATCCTCAATCCTCAGACCTCAAACCTCAATTCTGTATCCTCAGTCCTGAATCCTGAATCTTCGGCCCTCAGTCCTCAACAATCAGTTGTCAATCCTCAATCCTCAATAGAATATCCTCAATTCACAGTTTTCAATACTCAATACTCAATCTGCAATCTTCAAACCTCTATCCACAAACATCAATTCTCATCACTCAACACTCAACACTCAGTCCTCAGTGTTCAATCCTCAATCCTCAATCCTCAATCCTCAATCTTCAATCCTCAATCCTCAATCCTCAATTCTCGATCCTCAATCCTCGATCCTCAGACCTCAATCCTCATTCTTCAATCCACAATACCAAATCCTCAATCTTCAATCCTCAATCCTCAAACCTCAATTCTCGATCCTCAATCCTCGATCCTCAGTCCTCAAACATTAATACTCAACCCTCACACCTCGTCCTCAATCCACAACCCTCAATCCTCAATCCTCAATCTTCAATCATCAATATACAATTTTCAGTCCTCAATCCTCAATACTCAATCCTCAATCCTCAATCCTCAATGTTCAATCCGCGATACCCAATCCTCAATCCTCAATCCTCAATCCTCAATCCTCAATCCTCAATCCTCAATTCTCAATCCTCAATCCTCAATCCTCAATCCTCAGTCCCCAAACCTCAATCCTCAATCTTCAATCA
This sequence comes from Calliopsis andreniformis, assembly GCF_051401765.1. Classification (NCBI taxonomy): domain Eukaryota; kingdom Metazoa; phylum Arthropoda; class Insecta; order Hymenoptera; family Andrenidae; genus Calliopsis; species Calliopsis andreniformis. Next base: position 364,455 of record NW_027480708.1, on the reverse strand, counting down.
TCAAAACTCAATCTTCAATCCTCTATCCTCAATACTCAATCCTCAATCCTCAATCCTCAATCGTCAGTCTTCAATCCTCAGTACTCAATTTCAATCCTCAATCTTCAATCCTCAATCCTCAACCCTCATTCCTCAATCCTCAATACCCAATCCTCAATCTTCAATCCTCATTCCTCAATCCTCAATTCTCAATCCTCAATCCTCAGACCTCAGTCCTCAAACCTCAATCCTCAATCCTCAGCCCTCATTGTCAATCCTCAATCTTCAATCCTCAATCCTCAATCTTCAATGCTCAATCCTCAATCCTCATTCGTCAATCTTCAATCCTCAATCCTCAATCCTCAATCCTCAATTTTCTGTCCTCATTCTTCAATCCTCAATACCCAATACTCAATATTCAATCTTCAATCCTCAATCCTCAATCCTCAATCCTCATTCTTCAATCCTCAATACCCAATCCTCAATCTTCAATCCTCAATCCTCAATCCTCAATCCTCAATCCTCAATCCTCAATCCTCAATTTTCAATCCTCATTCTTCAACCCTCAATACCCAATACTCAATCTTCAATCTTCAATCCTCAATCCTCAATCCTCAATTCTCAATCCTCTATCCCCAGTCCTCAGTCCTCAAACCTCAATCCTCAACCCTCAGCCCTCATTGTCAATCCTCAATCTTCAATCCTCAATCCTCAATCTTCAATGCTCAATACTCAATCTTCAATCCTCAATCTTCAATCCTCAATCCTCAGTCCTCAATAATCAATCTGCAATCCTCGATCCTCAATCCTCAATCCTCAATCCTCAATCCTCGATCCTCAATCTTCAATCCTCAGTCCCAAATCCTCAATCTTCAATCCTCAATCCTCAGCCCTCAATCTTCAATCCTCATTACTCAATCTTCAATCCTCAATTCTCAATCCTCAATCCTCAATCCTCATTCTTCAATCCTCAATACCCAATCCTCAATCTTCAACCCTCAATCCTCAATCCACAATTCTCAATCGTCAATCCTCAATCCTCAGACCTCAAACATCAATACACAACCCTCAGTCCTTGTCCTCAATCCACAACCCTCAATCCTCAATCCTCAATCTTCAATCATCAATATTCAATCTTCAATCCTGAATCATCAATCCTCAATCCTCAATCCTCAACCCTCAATCCTCAATCCCCAATCCTCAATCCTCAATACCAAATCCTCAATATTCAATCCTCAATCCTCAATCCTCAATTCTCGATCCTCAATCCTCGATCCTCAGACCTCAATCCTCATTCTTCAATCCTCAATACCAAATCCTCAATCTTCAATCCTCAATCCTCAAACCTCAATTCTCGATCCTCAATCCTCGATCCTCAGACCTCAAACATTAATACTCAACCCTCACTCCTCGTCCTCAATCCACAACCCTCAATCCTCAATCCTCAATCTTCAATCATCAATATACAATCTTCAGTCCTCAATCCTCAATACTCAATCCTCAATCCTCAATCCTCAATGTTCAATCCGCGATACCTAATCCTCAATGTTCAATCCTCAATCCTCAATCCTCAATCCTCAATCCTCAATTCTCAATCCTCAATCCTCAATCCTCAATCCTCAGTCCCCAAACCTCAATCCTCAATCTTCAATCATCAAAACTCAATCTTCAATCCTCGATCCTCAATACTCAATCCTCAATCCTCAATCCTCAATCGTCAGTCTTCAATCCTCAATACTCAATCTTCAATCCTCAATCCTCAACCCTCAATCTTCAATCCTCAATTCTCATTCTTCAATCCTCAATACCCAATCCTCAATCTTCAATCCTCAATCCTCAACCCTCAATTCTCAATCCTCCATTCTCAGTCCTCAGTCCTCAAACCTCAATCCTCAACTCTCAGTCCTCAGTCCTCGAACATCAATCCTCAACCCTCATCCCTCATCCTAAATCCTCAATCCTCATTCTTCAATCCTCAATCCTCAATCCTCAATACTCAATCTACAATCCTCAATACTCAATTCTCAATCCTCAACCATCAATCCTCAATCCTCAATCCTCAATATTCAATCCGCGATACCCAATCCTCAATCCTCAATCCTCAATCCTCAATCCTCAATCCTCAATCCTCAATCCTCAATCCTCAGTCCCCAAACCTCAATCCTCAATCTTCAATCCTCAAAACTCAATCTTCAATCCTCGATCCTCAATACTCAATCCTCAATCCTCAATCCTCAATCGACAGCTTTAAATCCTCAATACTCAATCTTCAATCCTCAATCCTCAATCCTCAATCCTCAACCCTCAGCCCTCATCCTCAATCCTCAATCCTCAACCCTCAATACTCAATATTCAATACTCGATACTCAGTCTTCTATCCTCAATCCTCAGACCTCAAACCTCAATCCTCAATCCTCAGCCCTCATCCTCAATCCTCAATCCTCAAGCCTCAATCCTCAATCTTCAATACTCGATACTCGATCTTCAATCCTCAATCCTCAATCCTCAATTCGCTATCCTCTATCCCCAGTCCTCAGTCCTCAAACCTCAAGCCTCAACCCTCAGCCCTCATTGTCAATCCTCAATCTTCAATCCTCAATCCTCAATCTTCAATGCTCAATACTCAATCTTCAATCCTCAATCTTCAATCCTCAATCCTCAGTCCTCAATACTCAATCTTCAATCCTCGATCCTCAATCCTCAATCCTCAATCCTCAATCCTCGATCCTCAATCTTCAATCCTCAATCCTCAACCCTCAGCCCTCATACTCAATCCTCAATCCTTAATCCTCAACCCTCAATACTCAATATTCAATACTCGATACTCAGTCTTCTATCCTCAATCCTCAGACCTCAAACCTCAATTCTGTATCCTCAGTCCTGAATCCTGAATCTTCGGCCCTCAGTCCCCAACAATCAGTTGTCAATCCTCAATCCTCAATAGAATATCCTCAATTCCCAGATTTCAATACTCAATACTCAATCTGCAATCTCCAAACCTCTATCCACAAACATCAATTCTCATCACTCAACCCTCAACACTCAGTCCTCAATGTTCAATCCTCAATCCTCAATCCTCAATCCTCAATCTTCAATCCTCAATCCTCAATCCTCAATTCGCGATCCTCAATCCTCGATCCTCAGACCTTAATCCTCATTCTTCAATCCTCAATACCAAATCCTCAATCTTCAATCCTCAATCCTCAAACCTCAATTCTCGATCCTCAATCCTCGATCCTCAGTCCTCAAACATTAATACTCAACCCTCACACCTCGTCCTCAATCCACAACCCTCAATCCTCAATCCTCAATCTTCAATCATCGATATACAATTTTCAGTCCTCAATCCTCAATACTCAATCCTCAATCCTCAATCCTCAATGTTGAATCCGCGATACCCAATCCTCAATCCTCAATCCTCAATCCTCAATCCTCAATCCTCAATCCTCAATTCTCAATCCTCAATCCTCAATCCTCAATCCTCAGTCCCCAAACCTCAATCCTCAATCTTCAATCATCAAAACTCAATCTTCAATCCTCTATCCTCTTTACTCAATCCTCAATCCTCAATCCTAAATCGTCAGTCTTCAATCCTCAGTACTCAATCTTCAATCCTCAATCCTCAATCCTCAATCCTCAACCCTCATTCCTCAATCCTCAATACCCAATCCTCAATCTTCAATCCTCATTCCTCAATCCTCAATTCTCAATCCTCAATCCTCAGACCTCAGTCCTCAAACCTCAATCCTCAATCCTCAGCCCTCATCCTCAATCCTCAATCCTCAACCCTCAATCCTCAATCTTCAATACTCGATACTCAATCTTCAATCCTCAATCCTCAGTCCTCAAACCTCAATTCTGAGTCCTCAGTCCTGAATCCTCAATCTTCGGCCTTCAGTCCTCAACAATCAGTTGTCAATCCTCAATCCTCAATAGAATATCCTCAATCCACAGTTTTCAGTACTCAATACTCAATCAGCAATCTTCAAACCTCTATCCACAGTCATTAATTCTCATCACTCAACCCTCAACACTCAGTCCTCAATGTTCAAGCCTCAATCCACAATCCTCAAACCTCATTCGTCAATCTTCAATCCTCAATACTCAATCTTCGATCCTCAATCCTCAATCCTCAATACTCAATCCTCAATCCTCATTCGTCAATCTTCAATCCTCAATACTCAATCTTCGGTCCTCAATCCTCAATCCTCAATACTCAATCCTCAATCCTCAATTTTCTATCCTCATTCTTCAATCCTCAATACCCAATACTCAATCTTCAATCTTCAATCCTCAATCCTCAATCCTCAATCCTCATTCTTCAATCCTCAATACCCAATCCTCAATCTTCAATCCTCAATCCTCAATCCTCAATCCTCAATCCTCAATCCTCAATTTTCAATCCTCATTCTTCAATCCTCAATACCCAATACTCAATCTTCAATCTTCAATCCTCAATCCTCAATCCTCAATTCTCAATCCTCTATCCACAGTCCTCATTCCTCAAACCTCAATCCTCAACCCTCAGCCCTCATTGTCAATCCTCAATCTTCAATCCTCAATCCTCAATCTTCAATGCTCAATACTCAATCTTCAATCCTCAACCTTCAATCCTCAATCCTCAGTCCTCAATAATCAATCTGCAATCCTCGATCCTCAATCCTCAAACCTCAATTCTCGATCCTCAATCCTCGATCCTCAGACCTCAAACATTAATACTCAACCCTCACTCCTCGTCCTCAATCCACAACCCTCAATCCTCAATCCTCAATCTTCAATCATCAATATACAATCTTCAGTCCTCAATCCTCAATACTCAATCCTCAATCCTCAATCCTCAATGCTCAATCCGCGATACCTAATCCTCAATGTTCAATCCTCAATCCTCAATCCTCAATCCTCAATCCTCAATTCTCAATCCTCAATCCTCAATCCTCAATCCTCAGTCCCCAAACATCAATCCTCAATCTTCAATCATCAAAACTCAATCTTCAATCCTCGATCCTCAATACTCAATCCTCAATCCTCAATCCTCAATCGTCAGTCTTCAATCCTCAATACTCAATCTTCAATCCTCAATCCTCAACCCTCAATCTTCAATCCTCAATTCTCATTCTTCAATCCTCAATACCCAATCCTCAGTCTTCAATCCTCAATCCTCAACCCTCAATTCTCAATCCTCCATTCTCAGTCCTCAGTCCTCAAACCTCAATCCTCAACTCTCAGTCCTCAGTCCTCAAACATCAATCCTCAACCCTCATCCCTCATCCTAAATCCTCAATCCTCATTCTTCAATCCTCAATCCTCAATCCTCAATACTCAATCTACAATCCTCAATACTCAATTCTCAATCCTCAACCATCAATCCTCAATCCTCAATCCTCAATCCTCAATCCTCATTCTTCAATCCTCAATACCCAATCCTCAATCTTCAATCCTCAATCCTCAATCCTCAATCCTCAATAGTCAATCTTCAATCCTCAACCCTCAATCCTCAATCCTCAGCCTTCAATCCTCAATACTCAATCTTCAATCCTCAATCCTCAGTCCTCAAACCTCAGTTCTGAATCCTTTATCCTGAATCCTTAATCCTCTGCCCTCAGTCCTCAACAATCAGTCGTCTATCCTCAATCCTCAATAGAATATCCTCAATTCACAGATTTCAATACTCAATACTCAATCTGCAATCTTCAAACCTCTATCCACAAACGTCAATTCTCATCACTCAACCCTCAACACTCAGTCCTCAATGTTCAATCCTCAATCCTCAATCCTCAATCCTCAATCGTCAATCTTCAATCCTCAATACTCAATCTTCAATCCTCAATCCTCAATCCTCCATCCTCAATCCTCATTCTTCAATCCTCAATACCCAATCCTCAATCTTCAATCCTCAATCCTCAATCCACAATTCTCAATCTTCAATCCTCAATCCTCAATCCTCATTCTTCAATCCTCAATACCCAATCCTCAATCCTCAATCTTTAATCCTCAATCCTCAATCCTCAATTCTCAATCCTCGATCCTCAATCCCCAATCCTGAATCCTGAATCCTCAATTTTCAATCCTTAATACTCAATCTGCAATCCTCAATCCTCAATCCTCAATCCTCAATCCTCATTCTTCAATCGACAATACCGAATCCTCAATCTTCAATCCTCAATCCTCAATCCTCAATCCTCATCCCTCAATCCTCAATGTTCAAACTTCAATCCTCAGTCCCAAATCCTCAATCTTCAATCCTCAATACTCAACCCTCAATCTTCATTCCTCAATACTCAATCTTCAATCCTCAATCCTCAATCCTCAATCCTCAATCCTCAATCCTCATTCTTCAATCCTCAATACCCAATCCTCAATCTTCAATCCTCAATACTCAGTCCTCAATTCTCAATCCTCAATCCTCAATCCTAGGACCTCAAACACCAATACTCAACCCTCAGTACTCGTCCTCAATCCACAACACTCAATCCCCAATCCTCAATCTTCAATCATCAATATTCAATCTTCAATCCTCAATCCTCAATCCTCAATCCTCAATCCTCAACCCTCAATGTTCAATCCGCAATACCCAATCCTCAATCTTCAATCCTCAATCCTCAGTCCTCAATCCTCAATCCTCAATCCTCAATCCTCGATCCTCAGACCTCAATCCTCATTCTTCAATCCTCAATACCAAATCCTCAATCTTCAATCCTCAATCCTCAAACCTCAATTCTCGATCCTCAATCCTCGATCCTCAGACCTCAAACATTAATACTCAACCCTCACACCTCGTCCTCAATCCACAACCCTCAATCCTCAATCCTCAATCTTCAATCATCAATATACAATCTTCAGTCCTCAATCCTCAATACTCAATCCTCAATTTTCAATCCTCATTCTTCAATCCTCAATACCCAATACTCAATCTTCAATCTTCAATCCTCAATCCTCAATCCTCAATTCTCAATCCTCTATCCCCAGTCCTCAGTCCTCAAACCTCAATCCTCAACCCTCAGTCCTCATCCTCAATTCTCAATTCTCAATACTCAGTCCTCAATGCTCAATCCGCAATATTCAACACACAACCCTCAACCATCAATCCTCAATACTCAACCATCAATCCTCAGTTCTCAATACTCAATAGAATATCCTGAATTCTCATGGTTCAATACTCAATCCACAATATTCAATAATCAAATCTCAGTCCTCAAACATCAATTCTCAACACTCAATCCACAATACTCAGTCCTCTGTCTTCAATCCTCCATCCTCGATCCTCAATCCTCAAGCGTCAATCCTCAATTCTCAATCCTCAACCCTCAATCCTCAGTCCTCAAACCTCAATCCGGAATCCTCAATCCTGAATCCTCCATCTTCTGCCGTCGGTCCTCAACAATCAATTGTCAATTCTCAATCCTCAATAGGATATCCTCAAATCACAGTTTTCAATACCCAATCCCCATCCTTCAATCTTCAGATCTCAATCCACAAACATCAATTCTCATCACTCAACCCTCAACACTCAGTACTCAATCTTCAATCCTCAATCCTCAATCCTCAATCTTCAATCCACAATACTCAATCTTCAATCCTCAATCCTCAATTCTCAATCTTCAATACTCAACCCTCAATCCTCAATCCACAATCCTCAATCCTCAATCCTCAGTCCTCAAACCTCAATTCTGAATCCTCAATCCTGAATCCTCAATCTTCAGCCCTCAGTCCTCTACAATCTGCTGTCAATCCTCAATCCTCAATAGAATATCATCAATTCACAGTTTGCATTACTCAATACTTAATCTGCAATCTTCAAGTCTCTATCCACAAACATCAATTCTCATCACTCAACCCTCAACACTCAGTCTACAATCCTCAATATTCAATCCTCAATCCTCAACCCACAATCCACAATCCTCAACATTCAATCCTCAATACTCAATCTCCAATGCTCAATCCTCAATCCTCAATCCTCAATCCTCAATCCTCAATTCTCAATCCTCAATCGTCAATCTTCAATCCTCAATGCTCAATCTTCAACACTCAATACTGAATCTTCAATCCTCAGTCCTCAATCCTCAATCCTCAATCCTCAATCCTCAATCCTCAATCCTCAATTTTCATTCCTAAATACTCAATCTTCAATCCTCAATCCTCAATAGAATATCATCAATTCACAGTTTTCAATACTCAATACTCAATCTGCAATCTTCAAATTTCTATCCACAAACATAAATTCTCATCACTCAGCCCTCAACGCTCAGTCCCCAATCCTCAATCTTCAATCCTCAATCCTCAATCCTCAATTCTCAATCCTCAATCTTCAATCCTCAATACTCAATCCTCAATAGTCAATCCTCAATCCTGAATCGTCAATCCTCAATCCTCAATTTTCAATCCTCAATACTCAATCTTCAATCCTCAATCCTCAATCCTCAATCCTCAATCCTCAATCGTCAGTCTTCAATCCTCAATACTCAATCTTCAATCCTCAATCCTCAATCCTCAATCCTCAAACCACATTCTACAATCCTCAATACCCAATCCTCAATTTTCAAACCTCAATCCTCAATCCTCAATACTCAATCCTCAATCCTCAGACCTCAGTCCTCAAACCTCAATCCTCAACCCTCAGCCCTCATCCTCAGGCCTCAATCCTAAATTCTCAATCCTCAAACCTCAAACCTCAATCCTCAACCGTCAGTCCACGTCCTCAATCCTCAACCCTCAATCCTCAATCCTCAATATTCAATCCTCAATACTCAATATTCAATCCTCAATCCTCAATCCTCAATCCTCAATCCTCAATCCTCAATCCTCAAACCTCTATCTTCAATACTCAATACTCAATCTTCAATCCTCAATCCTCAATCCTCAATCCTCAATCCTCAATCCTCAATCCTCAATCTTCAATCCTTAATACTCAAACTTCAATCGTCAATCCTCAATCCTCTATCCTCAATCGTCAGGCTTCAATCCTCAATACCCAATCCTCAGTCTTCAATCTTCAATCCTCGATCCTCAATCCTCAACCCTCAATCCTCAATGTTCAATCCTCAATACACAATCCTCAACCTTCAATCCTCAATCCTCAATCCTCAATACTCAACCATCAATCCACAATTCTCAATACTCAATAGAATATCCTGAATTCTCAGGATTCAAAACTCAAACCTCAACACTCAACCCTCAATACTCAATACTCAATCCTCAATCCTCAATCTTCAATCCTCAATACTCAACCCTCAATCCTCAATCCTCAGTCTTCAATCCTCAATACTCAATCCTCAATCCTCAACCCTCAATCCTCAATCTTCAATACTCGATAATCAATCTTCAATCCTCAATCCTCAGTCCTCAAACCTCAATTCTGAGTCCTCAGTCCTGAATCCTCTATCTTCGGCCCTCAGTCCTCAACAGTCAGTTGTCAATCCTCAATCCTCAATAGAATATCCTCAATCCACAGCTTTCAATACTCAATACTCAATCAGCAATCTTCAAACCTCTATACACAAACATCAATTCTCATCACTCAACCCTCAACACTCAGTCCTCAATGTTCAAGCCTCAATCCTCAATCCTCAATCCTCATTCGTCAACCTTCAATCCTCAATACTCAATCTTCGATCCTCAATCCTCAATCCTCGATACTCAATCCTCAATCCTCATTCGTCAATCTTCAATCCTCAATACTCAATATTCGATCCTCAATCCTCAATCCTCAATCCTCAATACTCAATCCTCAATCCTCAATTTTCTATCCTCATTCTTCAATCCTCAATACCCAATACTCAATCTTCAACCTTCAATCCTCAATCCTCAATCCTCAATCCTCATTCTTCAATCCTCAATACCCAATCCTCAATCTTCAATCCTCAATCCTCAATCCTCAATCCTAAAATCCTCAATCCTCAATTTTCAATCCTCATTCTTCAATCCTCAATACCCAATACTCAATCTTCAATCTTCAATCCTCAATCCTCAATCCTGAATTCTCAATCCTCTATCCCAGTCCTCAGTCCTCAAACCTCAATCCTCAACCCTCAGCCCTCATTGTCAATCCTCAATCTTCAATCCTCAATCCTCAATCTTCAATCCTCAATCCTCAATCTTCAATGCTCAATCCTCAAACCTCAATTCTCGATCCTCAATCCTCGATCCTCAGACCTCAAACATTAATACTCAACCCTCACTCCTCGTCCTCAATCCACAACCCTCAATCCTCAATCCTCAATCTTCAATCATCAATATACAATCTTCAGTCCTCAATCCTCAATACTCAATCCTCAATCCTCAATCCTCAATGTTCAATCCGCGATACCTAATCCTCAATGTTCAATCCTCAATCCTCAATCCTCAATCCTCAATCCTCAATTCTCAATCCTCAATCCTCAATCCTCAATCATCAGTCCCCAAACCTCAATCCTCAATCTTCAATCATCAAAACTCAATCTTCAATCCTCGATCCTCAATACTCAATCCACAATCCTCAATTCTCAATCCTCAATCCTCAATCCTCAATCCTCAATCTTCAATCCTCAATCCTCAATCGTCAGTCTTCAATCCTCAATACTCAATCTTCAATCCTCAATCCTCAATCCTCAATCCTCAATCCTCATTCTTCAATCCTCAATATCCAATCCTCAATCCTCAATCTTTAATCCTCAATCCTCAATCCTCAATTCTCAATCCTCAATCCTCAGTCCTCAGTCCTCAAAACTCAATCCTCAATCCTCATCCTCAATCCTCAATCCTCAATCCTCAATCCTCAATCTTCATTCCTCAATACTCAATCTTCAATATTCAGTCCTCAATTCTCAATCCTCAATACTCAATCCTCAATCGTCAATCCTCAATCCCAAATCCTCAATCTTCAATCCTCAATCCTCAATCCTCAATCCTCAATCCTCAATCTTCAATCCTCAATACTCAATCTTCCATCCTCAATCCTCAATCCTCAATCCTCAATCCTCAACCCTCAATCCTCAATCCTCATTCTTCAATCCTCAATACCTAATGCTCAATATTCAATCCTCGATCCTCTGTCCTCAAACCTCAATTCTGAATCCTCAATCCTGTGTCCTCAATCTTCAGCCCTCAGTCATCAACAATCCTGAACGCTCAGTCCTCAATGTTCAATCCTCAATCCTCAATTCTCGATCTTCAATCCTCAATACTGAATCTTCAATCCTCAATCCTCATTCCTCAATCCTCAGTCATCAATCATCAATCCTCAGTAATCAGTCCTCACTCTTCAATACTCAATCGTCAATCCTCAGTCCTCAATCCTCAATCCTCAATTCCTGTTCCTCAAACCTCAATCCTCAATCCTCAATCCTCAATCCTCAATCTTCAATCCTCAGTCCCCAGTCCTCAATCTTCTATCGTCAATACTCAATCCTCAATCCTCAATCCTCAATCCTCATTCTTCAATCCTCAATACTCAATCTTCAATCCTCAATCCTCAATCCTCAATCCTCAATCCTCAACCCTCAATCCTCAGTCCTCCAACCTCAATCCCGAATCCTCGATCCTGAATCCTCAATCTTCAGCCCTCAGTCCTCAAAAGTCAATTGTCATTCCTTAATCCTCAATAGAATATACTCAATTCACAGATTTCAATTCTCAATCCCCATTCTTCAATCTTCAAATCTCAATCCACAAACATCAGTTCTCAACACTCAACCATCAACGCTCAGTCCTCAATCTTCAATCCTCATTCCTCAATCCTCAATATTCAATCCCCAATACTCAATCCTCAACCCTCAATCCTCAATTCTCAATCCTCAGTACTCAATCCTCAATCGCCAATCCTCAATCCCCAATCCTCAATCTTCAATCCTCAATCCTCAATCCGCAATGCTCAATCCGCAATATTCAACAAACAACCCTCAACCATCAATCCTCAATACTCAACCATCAATCCTGAGTTCTCAATACTCAATAGAATATCCTGAATTCTCATGGTTCAGTACTCAATCCACAAAATTCAATAATCAAATCTCAGTCCTCAAACATCAATTCTCAACACTCAATCCTCAATACTCAGTCCTCTGTCTTCAATCCTCCATCCTAAATACTCAATCCTCAAGCGTCAATCCTCAATTCTCAATCCTCAACTCTCAATCCTCAGTCCTCAAACCTCAATCCGGAATCCTCAATCCTGAATCCTCAGTCTTCAACCGTCGGTCCTCAACAATCAATTGTCAATCCTCAATCCTCAATAGAATATCCTCAAATCACAGTTTTCAATACTCAATCCCCATTCTTCAATCTTCAAATCTCAATACACAAACATCAATTCTCATCACTCAACCCTCAACACTCAGTCCTCAATCTTCAATCCTCAATCCTTAATCCTCAATCTTCAATCCTCAATACTCAATCTTCAATCCTCAATCCTCAATTCTCAATCTTCAATACTCAATCCTCAATCCTCAATTCTCAATCCTCAATCGTCAATCTTCAATCCTCAATACTCAATCCTCAATCCTGATTCTTCAATCCTCAATACCCAATCCTCAATCTTCAATCCCTAATCCTGAATCCTCAATCCTCAATGCTCAATCATTAATCCTCAATCCTCAGTCCTCAATCCTCAATCTTCAACACTCAATCCTCAATCCTCAACCTTCAATACTCAATACACAATCTTCAATCCTCAATCCTCAATCCTCAATTCTCAATCCTCAATCCTCAATCCTCAATCCTCAACCGTCAACCTTCAATCCTCAATGCTCAATCCTCAGTTCTCAGTCCTCAATCCCCGATCCTCAATCCTCATTCTTCAATCCTCAATACGCAATCCTCAATCGGCAATCCTCAATCCTCAATCCTCAATCCTCAATCCACAATCTTCAATCCTGAATACTCAATCTTCAATGCTCAATCCTCAATCCTCAATCCACAATCCCCAATCCTCAACCTTCATTCCTCAATACTCAATCTTCAATCCTCAATCCTCAATCCTCGGTCCTCAATCCTCAATAGTCAATCTCCAATCCTGAATACTCAACATTCAATCCTCAATCCTCAACCCACAATCCTCAATCCTCAATACTCTTCCTTCAATCCTCAATACCCAACCCTCAATCATCAATCCTCAATCCTCGATCCTCAATTCTCAACCCTCAATCCTCAGTCCTCAGACCTCAAACCTCAATCCTCAAACCTCAGTCCTCATCCTCAATACTCAATCCTCAATCCTCATTCCTCAATCTTCAATCCTCAATACTCAATCTTCAATCCTCAACCCTCAGTCCTCAAACCTCAATTCTGAATCCTCAATCCTGCATCCTCAACCTTCAGCCCTCAGTTCTCAACAATCAGTTGTCAATCCTCAATCCCCAATAGAATATCCTCAATTCACAGACTTCAATACTCAATACTCAATCTGCAATCTTCAAATCTCTATCCACAAACATCAATTCTCATCACTAAACCCTGAACTCTCAGTTCTCAATGTTCAATCCTAAAATCCTCAATTCTCAATCTTCAATCCTCAATACTGAATCTTCAATCCTCAATCCTCAATCCTCAATCCTGAATCCTCAATCCTCAATCCTCAGTAATCAATCCTCAATCTTCAATACTCAATCGTCAATCCTCAGTCCTCAACCCTCAATCCTCAATTCTTGTTCCTCAAACCTCAATCCTCAACCCTCAGTCCTCATCCTCAATTCTCAATTCTCAATACTCAGTCCTCAATGCTCAATCCGCAATATTCAACACACAACCCTCAACCATCAATCCTCAATACTCAACCATCAATCCTCAGTTCTCAATACTCAATAGAATATCCTGAATTCTCATGGTTCAATACTCAATCCACAATATTCAATAATCAAATCTCAGTCCTCAAACATCAATTCTCAACACTCAATCCACAATACTCAGTCCTCTGTCTTCAATCCTCCATCCTCAATCCTCAATCCTCAAGCGTCAATCCTCAATTCTCAATCCTCAACCCTCAATCCTCAGTCCTCAAACCTCAATCCGGAATCCTCAATCCTGAATCCTCCATCTTCTGCCGTCGGTCCTCAACAATCAATTGTCAATTCTCAATCCTCAATAGGATATCCTCAAATCACAGTTTTCAATACCCAATCCCCATCCTTCAATCTTCAGATCTCAATCCACAAACATCAATTCTCATCACTCAACCCTCAACACTCAGTACTCAATCTTCAATCCTCAATCCTCAATCCTCAATCTTCAATCCACAATACTCAATCTTCAATCCTCAATCCTCAATTCTCAATCTTCAATACTCAACCCTCAATCCTCAATCCACAATCCTCAATCCTCAATCCTCATTCTTCAATAATCAATACCCAACCCTCAATCTTCAATCCTGAATCCTCAATCCTCAATTCTCAATCCTCAATCCTCTATCCTCAGACCTCAAACATCAATACTCAAACCTCAGTCCTCGTCCTCAATCCACAACCCTCAATCGTCATTCCTCAATCTTCAATCCTCATTCCTCAATCCTCAATCCTCAATCCTCAGTCCTCAAACCTCAATTCTGAATCCTCAATCCTGAATCCTCAATCTTCAGCCCTCAGTCCTCTACAATCTGCTGTCAATCCTCAATCCTCAATAGAATATCATCAATTCACAGTTTGCATTACTCAATACTTAATCTGCAATCTTCAAGTCTCTATCCACAAACATCAATTCTCATCACTCAACCCTCAACACTCAGTCTACAATCCTCAATATTCAATCCTCAATCCTTAACCCACAATCCACAATCCTCAACATTCAATCCTCAATACTCAATCTCCAATGCTCAATCCTCAATCCTCAATCCTCAATCCTCAATCCTCAATTCTCAATCCTCAATCGTCAATCTTCAATCCTCAATGCTCAATCTTCAACACTCAATACTGAATCTTCAATCCTCAGTCCTCAATCCTCAATCCTCAATCCTCAATCCTCAATCCTCAATCCTCAATTTTCATTCCTAAATACTCAATCTTCAATCCTCAATCCTCAATCCTGAATCCTCAATCTTCAGACCTCAGTCCTCAACAATCCGATGTCAATCCTCAATCCTCAATAGAATATCCTCAATTCACAGTTTTCTATACTCAATACTCAATCTGCAATCTTCAAATCTCTATCCACAAACGTCAATCCTCATCACTCAATCCTCAACACACAGTCCTCAATGTTCAAACCTCAATCCTCAATTCTCAACCATCAACACTCAATACTGAATCCTCAATCCTCAATCCTCAATCCTCAATCCTCAATCCTAAATTTTCAATCCTCAATACTCAATCTTCAATCTGCAATCCTCAATCTTCAATCCTCAATCCTCAATCGTCAGTCTTCAACCCTCAATACTCAATCTTCAATCCTCAATCCTCGGTCCTCAATCCTCAATCCTCAAACCTCAATCCTCATTCTTCAATCATCAATACCCAATCCTCAATATTCAATCCTCAATCCTCAATCCTCTATTCCCAATCCTCAATCCTCAGTCTTCAGCCCTCAAACCTCAATCTTCAACCCTCAGCCCTCATCCTCAGTCCTCAATCCTCTATCCTCAATCTTCAATCTTCAATCCTCAATACTCAATCTTCAATAAGCAATCCTCAATTCTCAAAACTCAATACTCAATCCTCAATCGTCAATCCTCAATCCCCTATCCTCAATCTTCAATCCTCAATCCTCAATCCTCATTCCTCAATCCTCAATCTTCAATCCTCAATACTCAATATTCAATAATCAATCCTCAATACTCAATCCTCAACCCTCAATCCTCAATCCTCAATCCTCAATTTTCAATCCTCAATTCTCAATCTTCAATCCTCAATCCTCAATCCTCAATCCTCAATCCTCAATCCTCAATCCTCAATCGTCAGTCTTCAACCCTCAATACTCAATCTTCAACCCTCAGCCCTCATCCTCAATCCTCAATCCTCAATCTTCAATCCTCAATCCTCAATCCTCAATACCCAATCCTCAATCTTCAATCCTCATTCCTCAATCCTCAATTCTCAATCCTCAACCCTCAATCCTCAGAACTCAAACATCAATACTCAACTCTAAGTCCTCGTCCTCAATCCACAACCCTCAATCCTCAGTCCTCAATCTTCGATCCTCAATCCTCAATCCTCAATCCTCAATCCTCAATCCTCAGTCCTCAAACATCAATCCTTAATCCTCAATCCTGAATCCTCAACCTTCAGCCCTCACTCCTCAACAATCAGCTGTCAATCCTCAATCCTCAATAGAATATCATCAATTCACAGTTTTCATTACTCAATACTCAACTTGCAATCTTCAAATCTCTATCCACAAACATCAATTCTCATCACTCAACCCTCAACACTCAGTCCCCAGTCCTCAATCTTCGATCCTCAAAGCTCAATCCGCAATCCTCAATCCTCAATCTTCAATCCTCAATACTCAATCTTCAAACCTCAATCCTCAATCTTCAATCCTCAGTCCCCAGTCCTCAATCTTCTATCCTCAATACTCAATCCTCAATCCTCAATCCTCAATCCACAATCTTCAATCCTGAATACTCAATCTTCAATGCTCAATCCTCAATCCTCAATCCACAATCCCCAATCCTCAACCTTCATTCCTCAATACTCAATCTTCAATCCTCAATCCTCAATCCTCGGTCCTCAATCCTCAATAGTCAATCTCCAATCCTGAATACTCAACATTCAATCCTCAATCCTCAACCCACAATCCTCAATCCTCAATACTCTTCCTTCAATCCTCAATACCCAACCCTCAATCATCAATCCTCAATCCTCGATCCTCAATTCTCAACCCTCAATCCTCAGTCCTCAGACCTCAAACATCAATCCTCAAACCTCAGTCCTCATCCTCAATACTCAATCCTCAATCCTCATTCCTCAATCTTCAATCCTCAATACTCAATCTTCAATCCTCAACCCTCAGTCCTCAAACCTCAATTCTGAATCCTCAATCCTGCATCCTCAACCTTCAGCCCTCAGTTCTCAACAATCAGTTGTCAATCCTCAATCCCCAATAGAATATCCTCAATTCACAGTTTTCAATACTCAATACTCAATCTGCAATCTTCAAATCTCTATCCACAAACATCAATTCTCATCACTAAACCCTGAACTCTCAGTTCTCAATGTTCAATCCTAAAATCCTCAATTCTCAATCTTCAATCCTCAATACTGAATCTTCAATCCTCAATCCTCAATCCTCAATCCTGAATCCTCAATCCTCAATCCTCAGTAATCAATCCTCAATCTTCAATACTCAATCGTCAATCCTCAATCCTCAACCCTCAATCCTCAATTCTTGTTCCTCAAACCTCAATCCTCAACCCTCAGTCCTCATCCTCAATTCTCAATTCTCAATACTCAGTCCTCAATCCTCAATCCTCAATCCTCAAACCTCAATCCTCAACCGTCAGTCCTCGTCCTCAATCATCAGACCTCAATCCTCAATCCTCTATCTTCAATCATCAACACGCAATATTCGCTCCTCAATACTCAATCCTCAATCCTCAATCTTCAACCCTAAATCCTCAACCCTCAATCCTCAATCCTCATTCTTCAATCCTCAATACCCAATCCTCAATCTTCAATCCTCAATCCACAATCCTCAATTCTCAATCCTCAATCCTCAGTCCTCAGTCCTGAAACCTCAATCCTCAACCCTCAGCCCTGATCCTCAATCCTCAATCCTCAATCCTCAATCCTCAATACTCAATCTTCAATCCTCAACCCTCAGTCCTCAAACCTCAATTCTGAATCCTCAATCCTGCATCCTCAACCTTCAGCCCTCAGTTCTCAACAATCAGTTGTCAATCCTCAATCCCCAATAGAATATCCTCAATTCACAGTTTTCAATACTCAATACTCAATCTGCAATCTTCAAATCTCTATCCACAAACATCAATTCTCATCACTAAACCCTGAACTCTCAGTTCTCAATGTTCAATCCTGAAATCCT
This sequence comes from Calliopsis andreniformis, assembly GCF_051401765.1. Lineage (NCBI taxonomy): Eukaryota > Metazoa > Arthropoda > Insecta > Hymenoptera > Andrenidae > Calliopsis > Calliopsis andreniformis. The sequence goes on along the minus strand of NW_027480708.1, from coordinate 346,533 downwards.
CAATTCTCAATCTTCAATCCTCAATACTGAATCTTCAATCCTCAATCCTCAATCCTCAATCCTGAATCCTCAATCCTCAATCCTCAGTAATCAATCCTCAATCTTCAATACTCAATCGTCAATCCTCAGTCCTCAACCCTCAATCCTCAATTCTTGTTCCTCAAACCTCAATCCTCAACCCTCAGTCCTCATCCTCAATTCTCAATTCTCAATACTCAGTCCTCAATCCTCAATCCTCAATCCTCAAACCTCAATCCTCAACCGTCAGTCCTCGTCCTCAATCATCAGACCTCAATCCTCAATCCTCTATCTTCAATCATCAACACGCAATATTCGCTCCTCAATACTCAATCCTCAATCCTCAATCTTCAACCCTAAATCCTCAACCCTCAATCCTCAATCCTCATTCTTCAATCCTCAATACCCAATCCTCAATCTTCAATCCTCAATCCACAATCCTCAATTCTCAATCCTCAATCCTCAGTCCTCAGTCCTGAAACCTCAATCCTCAACCTTCAGCCCTGATCCTCAATCCTCAATCCTCAATCCTCAATCCTCAATACTCAATCTTCAATCCTCAACCCTCAGTCCTCAAACCTCAATTCTGAATCCTCAATCCTGCATCCTCAACCTTCAGCACTCAGTTCTCAACAATCAGTTGTCAATCCTCAATCCCCAATAGAATATCCTCAATTCACAGTTTTCAATACTCAATACTCAATCTGCAATCTTCAAATCTCTATCCACAAACATCAATTCTCATCACTAACCCCTGAACTCTCAGTTCTCAATGTTCAATCCTAAAATCCTCAATTCTCAATCTTCAATCCTCAATACTGAATCTCCAATCCTCAATCCTCAATCCTCAATCCTGAATCCTGAATCCTCAATCCTCAATCCTCAGTAATCAATCCTCAATCTTCAATACTCAATCGTCAATCCTCAGTCCTCAACCCTCAATCCTCAATTCTTGTTCCTCAAACCTCAATCCTCAACCCTCAGTCCTCATCCTCAATTCTCAATTCTCAATACTCAGTCCTCAATCCTCAATCCTCAATCCTCAAACCTCAATCCTCAACCGTCAGTCCTCGTCCTCAATCATCAGACCTCAATCCTCAATCCTCTATCTTCAATCATCAACACGCAATATTCGCTCCTCAATACTCAATCCTCAATCCTCAATCTTCAACCCTAAATCCTCAACCCTCAATCCTCAATCCTCATTCTTCAATCCTCAATACCCAATCCTCAATCTTCAATCCTCAATCCACAATCCTCAATTCTCAATCCTCAATCCTCAGTCCTCAGTCCTGAAACCTCAATCCTCAACCCTCAGCCCTGATCCTCAATCCTCAATCCTCAATCCTCAATCCTCAATCTTCAATCCTCAATACTCAATCTTCAATAATCAATCCTCAATTCTCAATAATCAATACTCAATCCTCAATCGTCAATCCTCAATCCCAAATCCTCAATCTTCAATCCTCAATCCTCAATCCTCAATCCTCAATCCCCAATCCTCAATCTTCAATCCTCAACCCTCAATACTTAATCCTCAACCCTGAATCCTCAATCTTCAGCCCTCACTCCTCAACAATCAGTTGTCAATCCTCAATCCTCAATAGAATATCATCAATTCACAGTTTTCATTACTCAATACTCAATCGGCAATCTTCAAATCTCTATCCACAAGCATCAATTCTCATCACTCTACCCTCAACACTCAGTCCTCAATCTTCAATCCTCAATCCTCAATCCTCAATCCTCAATCAACAATCCTCAACCTTCAATCCTCAATACTCAGTCTTCAATGCCCAAACCTCAATCCTCAATCCTCAATCCTCAATTCTCAATCCTCAATCGTGAATCTTTAATCCTCAACACTCAATCTTCAATCCTCAATCCTCAATCCTCAATCCTCAATCCTCATTCTTCAATCCTCAATACCCAGTACCCAATCTTCAATCCTCTATCCTCAATCATCAATCCTCAATCCTCAATCCTCAGTCCTCAATCCTCAACCGTCAACCTTCAACCCTCAATACTCAATCTTCAATCCTCAATCCTTAATTCTCAATCCTCAATCCTCATTCTTCAATCCTCAATACCCAATCCTCAATCTTCAATCCTCAATCCTCAATCCTCAATGCTCAATCATCAATCCTCAATCTTCAATCCTCAGTCCCAAATACTCAATCTTCAATACCCAATCCTCAAACCTCAATCTTCAATCCTCAATACTCAATCTTCAATCCTCAATACTCAATCCTCAATCCTCAATCCTCATTCTTCAATCCTCAATTCCCAATCCTCAATCTTCAATCCTCATTCCTCAATCCTCAATTCTCAATCCTCAATCCTCAATCCTCAGAAATCAAACGTCAATACTCATCCCTGAGACCTCGTGCTCAATCCACAACCCTCAATCCTCAATCCTCAATCTTCAATCCTCAAGCCTCAACCATCAGTTGTCAATCCTCAATCCTCAATAGAATATCATCAATTCACAGTTTTCATTACTCAATACTCAATCTGCAATCTTCAAATCTCTATCCACAAACATCAATTCTCATCACTCAACCCTCAACACTCAGTCCCCAAACCTCAATATTCAATCCTCAATTCTCAATGCTCAGTCCACAATCCTCAACATTCAATCCTCAATACTCAGTCTTCAATGCTCAATCCTCAATCCTCAATCCTCAATTCTCAATCCTCAATCGTCAATCTTCAATTCTCAATACTCAATCTTCAATCCTCAATGCTCAATCCTCAATCCTCAATCCTCATTCTTCAATCCTCGATACCCAATCCTCAATCTTCAATCCTCAATCCTCAATCCTCAATTCTCAATCCTCAATCCTCAGTCCTCAGTCCTCTAACCTCAATCCTCAACCCTCAGCCCTCATCCTCAATCCTCAATTCTCAATCCTCAATCCTCAACCTTCATTCCTCAATACTCAATCTTCAATAATCAATCCTCAATCCTCAATCCTCAATACTCAATCCTCAATCTTCAGAACTCAAACATCAATGCTCAACCCTGAGTCCTCGTCCTCAATCCACAACCCTCAAGCCTCAATCCTCAATCTTCAATCCTCTTATCCTCAATCCTCAATCCTCAGTCCTCAGTCCTCAAACCTCAATCCTCAACCCTCAGCCCTCATCCTCAATCCCCAATTCTCAATCCTCAATCCTCAACCTTCAATCCCCAATACTCAATCTTCAATTCTCAGTCCTCAATCCTCAGTCCTCAGTCCTCAAACCTCAATCCGGAATCCTCAGCCTGAATCCTCAATCTTCAGCCGTCGGTCCTCAACAATCAGTTGTCAATCCTCAATCCTCAATAGGATATCCTCAAATCACAGTTTTCAATACTCAATCCCCATTCTTCAATCTTCAAATCTCAACACACAAACATCAATTCTCATCACTCAACCCTCAACACTCAGTCCTTAATCTTCAATCCTCAATCCTCAATCCTCAATCTTCAATCCTCAATACTCAATCTTCAACCCTCAATCCTCAATTCTCAATCTTCAACACTCAATCCTCAATCCTCAATCCACAATCCTCAATCCTCAATCCTCATTCTTCAATCCTCAATACCCAATCCTCAATCTTCAATCCTCAATCCTCAATCCGCAATTCTCAATCCTCAATCCTCTATCCTCAGACCTCAAACATCAATACTCAAACCTCAGTCCTCGTCCTCAATCCACAACCCTCAATCCTCAATCCTCAATCTTCAATCCTCTTATCCTCAATCCTCAAGCCTCAATCTTCAATCCTCAGTCCTCAAACCTCAATCCTTAAACCTCAATCCTGAATCCTCAATCTTCAGCCCTCACTCCGCAACAATCAGTTGTCAATCCTCAATCCTCAATAGAATATCATCAATTCACAGTTTTCATTACTCAATACTCAATCTGCAATCTTCAAATCTCTATCCACAAACATCAATTCTCATCACTCAACCCTCAACACTCAGTCCTCAATGTTCAATCCTCAATCCTCAATTCTCAATCTTCCACCCTTAATACTGAATCTTCAATCCTCAATCGTCAATCCTCAATCCTCAATCCTCAATCCTCAATCCTCAATCCTCAATTTTGAATCCTCAATACTCAATCTGCAATCCTCAATCCTCAATCCTCAATCCTCAATCCTCAATCACCAGTCTTCAATCCTCAATTCTCAATCTTCAATCCTCAATCCTCAGTCCTTAATCCTTAATCCTCAATCCTCAATCCTCAATCCTCAATCTTCAATCCACAGTACTCAATCTGCGATCTTCAATCCTCAACCCTCAGTCCTCAATCCTCACTCTACAATCCTCAATCCTCAGACCTCAAACATCAATACTCAACCCTCAGTCCTCGTCCTCAATCCACAACCCTCAATCCTCGATCCTCAAACTTCAATCATCAATATTCAATCTTCAATCCTCAATCCTCAATCCTCAATACTCAATCATCAATCCTCAATGTTCAATCCTGAATACCCAATCCTCAACCTTCAATCCACAACCCTCAATCCTCAATCATCAATCCTCAATCCTCAATCCTCAGTCCTCAAACCTCAATCCTGAATCCTCAATCCTTAATCCTCAATCCTCTGTCCTCAATCCTCAATCCTCAATCCTCAATCCTCAATCTTCAATCCTCAATACTCAATCTGCAATCTTCAATCCCCAATCCTCAATCCTCAATCCTCACTCTTCAATCCTCAATCCTCAGACCTCAAACATCAATACTCAACCCTCAGTCCCCGTCCTCAATCCACAACCCTCAATCCTCGATCTTCAATCTTCAATCATCAATATTCAATCTTCAATCCTCTATCCACAATCCTCAATCCTCAATACTCAATCCTCAATCCTCAATGTTCAATCCTGAATACCCAATCCTCAATCTTCAATCCTCAATCCTCAAACCTCAATCCGCAATCCTCAATCTTTAATCCTCAGTCCTCAAACTTCAATCCTGAATCCTGAATCCTGAATCCTCAAACTTCAGCTCGCAGTCCTCAACAATCAGGTGTCAATCCTCAATCCTCAATAGAATATCCTCAATTCACAGGACTCAATGCTCAATACACAACCTGCAATCTTCAAATCTCTATCCACAAACATCAATTCTCATCGCTCAGCCCTCAACACTCAGTCCCCAATCCTCAATCTTCAATCCTCAATCCTCAATCCGCAATCCTCAATCCGCAATCTTCAATCCTCAATACTCAATCTTCAATCCTCAATCTTCAATCGTCAATCCTCAATCCTCAATCCTCAATCATCAACCTTCGATCCTCAATACTCAATCTTCAATCCTCTATCCTCAATCCTCAATCCTCAATCCTCAATCCTCAATCCTCAATCCTCAACCGTCAACCTTCAATCCTCAATACTCAATCTTCAATCCTCAATCCTTAATCCTCAATCCTCAATCCTCATTCTTCAATCCTCAATACCCAATCCTCAATCTTCAATCCTCAATCCTCAGTCCTCAATCCTCAATGCTCAATCATCAATCCTCAATATTCAATCCTCAGTCCCAAATACTCAATCTTCAATACCCAATCCTCAATCCTCAATCTTCAATCCTCAATACTCAATCTTCAATCCTCAATACTCAATCCTCATTCCTCAATCCTCATTCTTCAATCCTCAATTCCCAATCCTCAATCTTCAACCCGCATTCCTCAATCCTCAATTCTCAATCCTCAATCCTCAATCCTCAGAAATCAAACGTCAATACTCATCCCTGAGACCTCGTGCTCAATCCACAACCCTCAATCCTCAATCCTCAATCTTCAATCCTCAATCCTCAACCATCAGTTGTCAATCCTCAATCCTCAATAGAATATCATCAATTCACAGTTTTCATTACTCAATACTCAATCTGCAATCTTCAAATCTCTATCCACAAACATCAATTCTCATCACTCAACCCTCAACACTCAGTCCCCAAACCTCAATATTCAATCCTCAATTCTCAATGCTCAGTCCACAATCCTCAACATTCAATCCTCAATACTCAGTCTTCAATGCTCAATCCTCAATCCTCAATCCTCAATTCTCAATCCTCAATCGTCAATCTTCAATTCTCAATACTCAATCTTCAATCCTCAATGCTCAATCCTCAATCCTCAATCCTCATTCTTCAATCCTCGATACCCAATCCTCAATCTTCAATCCTCAATCCTCAATCCTCAATTCTCAATCCTCAATCCTCAGTCCTCAGTCCGCTAACCTCAATCCTCAACCCTCGGCCCTCATCCTGAATCCTCAATTCTCAATCCTGAATCCTCAACCTTCAATCCTCAACACTCAGTCTTCAACTCTCAATCCTGAACACTCAGTCCTCAGTCCTCAAATCTCAATCCTCAACCCTCAGCCCTCATCCTCAATCCTCAGACGACAATCCGCAATCCTCAATCTTCAATCCTCAATACTCAAACTTCAATCCTCAATCCTGAATCCTCAATCTTCAGCCCTCAGTCCTCAGCAATCAGTAGTCAATCCTCAATCCTCAATAGAATATCCTGAATTCACAGGTCTCAATACTCAATACTCAACCTTCAATCTTCAAATCTCTATCCACAAACATCAATTCTCATCACTAAACCCTGAACGCTCAGTCCTCAATGTTGAATCCTCAATCCTCAATTCTCGATCTTCAATCCTCAATACTGAATCTTCAATCCTCAATCCTCAATCCTCAATCCTCAGTCATCAATCATCAATCCTCAGTAATCAGTCCTCAATCTTCAATACCCAATCGTCAATCCTCAGTCCTCAATCCTCAATCCTAAATTCCTGTTCCTCAAACCTCAATCCTCAACCCTCAGTCCTCATCCTCAATCCTCAATCCTCAATCCTCAATCCTCAATCTTCATTCCTCAATACTCAATCTTCAATAATCAGTCCTCAATCTTCAATCCTCAATCCTCAATCCTCAATCCTCAATCCTCAATCTTCAATCCTCAATACTCAATCTTCAATCCTCAATCCTCAATCCTCAATCCTCAATCCTCATTCTTCAATCCTCAATACCCAATCCTCAATCTTCAATCCTCAATCCTCAATCCTCAATCCTCAATCCTCAATCCTCAATCCCCAATCCTCAATCTTCAATCCTCAACCCTCAATACTTAATCCTCAACCCTGAATCCTCAATCTTCAGCCCTCACTCCTCAACAATCAGTTGTCAATCCTCAATCCTCAATAGAATATCATCAATTCACAGTTTTCATTACTCAATACTCAATCGGCAATCTTCAAATCTCTATCCACAAGCATCAATTCTCATCACTCTACCCTCAACACTCAGTCCTCAATCTTCAATCCTCAATCCTCAATCCTCAATCCTCAATCAACAATCCTCAACCTTCAATCCTCAATACTCAGTCTTCAATGCCCAAACCTCAATCCTCAATCCTCAATCCTCAATTCTCAATCCTCAATCGTGAATCTTTAATCCTCAACACTCAATCTTCAATCCTCAATCCTCAATCCTCAATCCTCAATCCTCATTCTTCAATCCTCAATACCCAGTACCCAATCTTCAATCCTCTATCCTCAATCCTCAATCCTCAATCCTCAATCCTCAATCCTCAATCCTCAACCGTCAACCTTCAATCCTCAATACTCAATCTTCAATCCTCAATCCTTAATTCTCAATCCTCAATCCTCATTCTTCAATCCTCAATACCCAATCCTCAATCTTCAATCCTCAATCCTCAATCCTCAATCCTCAATGCTCAATCATCAATCCTCAATCTTCAATCCTCAGTCCCAAATACTCAATCTTCAATACCCAATCCTCAAACCTCAATCTTCAATCCTCAATACTCAATCTTCAATCCTCAATACTCAATCCTCAATCCTCAATCCTCATTCTTCAATCCTCAATTCCCAATCCTCAATCTTCAATCCTCATTCCTCAATCCTCAATTCTCAATCCTCAATCCTCAATCCTCAGAAATCAAACGTCAATACTCATCCCTGAGACCTCGTGCTCAATCCACAACCCTCAATCCTCAATCCTCAATCTTCAATCCTCAAGCCTCAACCATCAGTTGTCAATCCTCAATCCTCAATAGAATATCATCAATTCACAGTTTTCATTACTCAATACTCAATCTGCAATCTTCAAATCTCTATCCACAAACATCAATTCTCATCACTCAACCCTCAACACTCAGTCCCCAAACCTCAATATTCAATCCTCAATTCTCAATGCTCAGTCCACAATCCTCAACATTCAATCCTCAATACTCAGTCTTCAATGCTCAATCCTCAATCCTCAATCCTCAATTCTCAATCCTCAATCGTCAATCTTCAATTCTCAATACTCAATCTTCAATCCTCAATGCTCAATCCTCAATCCTCAATCCTCATTCTTCAATCCTCGATACCCAATCCTCAATCTTCAATCCTCAATCCTCAATCCTCAATTCTCAATCCTCAATCCTCAGTCCTCAGTCCTCTAACCTCAATCCTCAACCCTCAGCCCTCATCCTCAATCCTCAATTCTCAATCCTCAATCCTCAACCTTCATTCCTCAATACTCAATCTTCAATAATCAATCCTCAATCCTCAATCCTCAATACTCAATCCTCAATCTTCAGAACTCAAACATCAATGCTCAACCCTGAGTCCTCGTCCTCAATCCACAACCCTCAAGCCTCAATCCTCAATCTTCAATCCTCTTATCCTCAATCCTCAATCCTCAGTCCTCAGTCCTCAAACCTCAATCCTCAACCCTCAGCCCTCATCCTCAATCCCCAATTCTCAATCCTCAATCCTCAACCTTCAATCCCCAATACTCAATCTTCAATTCTCAGTCCTCAATCCTCAGTCCTCAGTCCTCAAACCTCAATCCGGAATCCTCAGCCTGAATCCTCAATCTTCAGCCGTCGGTCCTCAACAATCAGTTGTCAATCCTCAATCCTCAATAGGATATCCTCAAATCACAGTTTTCAATACTCAATCCCCATTCTTCAATCTTCAAATCTCAACACACAAACATCAATTCTCATCACTCAACCCTCAACACTCAGTCCTTAATCTTCAATCCTCAATCCTCAATCCTCAATCTTCAAACCTCAATCCTCAACCCTCAGTCCTCATCCTCAATCCTCAATCCTCAGTCCACAATCCTCAATACTCAATCTTCAATCCTCAATACTCAATCTTCAATCCTCAATCGTCAGTCCTCGGTCCTCAATCCTCAATCGTCCATCTCCAATCCTGAATACTCAACCTTCAAACCTCAATCCACAATCCTCAATCCTCAATCCTCAATCCTCGTCCTTTAATCCTCAATACCCAATCCTCAATCTTCAATCCTCAATCCTCAATCCTCAATTCTCAACCCTCAATCCTCAGTCCTCAGTCCACAAACCTCAATCCTCAAACCTCAGCCCTCATCCTCAATACTCAATCCTCAATCCTCAATCCTCAATCTTCAATCCTCAATACACAATATTCAATCCCCAATTCTCAGTCCTCAAACCTCAATTCTGAATCCTCAATCCTGCATCCTCAATCTCCAGCCCTCAGTCCTCAACAATCAGTTGTCAATCCTCAATCCCCAATAGAATATCCTCAATTCACAGTTTTCAATACTCAATACTCAATCTGCAATCTTCAAATCTCTATACACAAACATCAATTCTCATCACTAAACCCTGAACGCTCAGTCCTCAATGTTGAATCCTCAATCCTCAATTCTCGATCTTCAATCCTCAATACTGAATCTTCAATCCTCAATCCTCAATCCTCAATCCTCAGACATCAATCATCAATCCTCAGTAATCAGTCCTCAATCTTCAATACCCAATCGTCAATCCTCAGTCCTCAATCCTCAATCCTAAATTCCTGTTCCTCAAACCTCAATCCTCAACCCTCAGTCCTCATCCTCAATCCTCAATCCTCAATCCTCAATCCTCAATCTTCATTCCTCAATACTCAATCTTCAATAATCAGTCCTCAATCTTCAATCCTCAATCCTCAATCCTCAATCCTCAATCCTCAATCTTCAATCCTCAATACTCAATCTTCAATCCTCAATCCTCAATCCTCAATCCTCAATCCTCAACCCTCAATCCTCAATCCTCATTCTTCAATCCTCAATACCTAATCCTCAATATTCAATCCTCGATCCTCTGCCCTCAAACCTCAATTCTGAATCCTCAATCCTGTGTCCTCAATCTTCAGCCCTCAGTCCTCAACAATCCTGAACGCTCAGTCCTCAATGTTCAATCCTCAATCCTCAATTCTCGATCATCAATCCTCAATACTGAATCTTCAATCCTCAATCCTCAATCCTCAATCCTCAGTCATCAATCATCAATCCACAGTAATCAGTCCTCAATCTTCAATACTCAATCGTCAATCCTCAGTCCTCAATCCTCAATCCTCAATTCCTGTTCCTCAAACCTCAATCCTCAATCCTCAATCCTCAATGCTCAATCCGCAATATTCAACACACAACCCTCAACTATCAATCCTTAATACTCAACCATCAATCCTGAGTTCTCAATACTCAATAGAATATCCTGAATTCTCATGGATCAGTACTCAATCCACAAAATTCAATAATCAAATCTCAGTCCTCAAACATCAATTCTCAACACTCAATCCTCAATACTCAGTCCTCTGTCTTCAATCCTCCATCCAAAATCCTCAATCCTCAAGCGTCAATCCTCAATTCTCAATCCTCAACTCTCAATCCTCAGTCCTCAAACCTCAATCCGGAATCCTCAATCCTGAATCCTCAGTCTTCAACCGTCGGTCCTCAACAATCAATCGTCAATCCTCAATCCTCAATAGAATATCCTCAAATCACAGTTTTCAATACTCAATCCCCATTCTTCAATCTTCAAATCTCAATACACAAACATCAATTCTCATCACTCAACCCTCAACACTCAGTCCTCAATCTTCAATCCTCAATCCTCAATCCTCAATCCTCAATGTTCAATCCTGAATACCCAATCCTCAATCTTCAATCCTCAATCCTCAAACCTCAATTCTCAATCCTCAATCGTCAATCTTCAATCCTCAATACTCAATCTTCAATCCTCAATGCTCAATCCTCAATCCTCAATCCTCATTCTTCAATCCTCGATACCCAATCCTCAATCTTCAATCCTCAATCCTCAATCATCAATTCTCAATCCTCAATCCTCAGTCCTCAGTCCTCTAACCTCAATCCTCAACCCTCAGCCCTCATCCTCAATCCTCAATTCTCAATCCTCAATCCTCAACCTTCAATCCTCAACACTCAGTCTTCAACTCTCAGTCCTGAACCCTCAGTCCTCAGTCCTCAAACCTCAATCCTCAACCCTCAGCCCTCATCCTCAATCCTCAGACGACAATCCGCAATCCTCAATCTTCAATCCTCAATACTCAAACTTCAATCCTCAATCCTCTGTCCTCAAATCTCAATTCTGAATCCTCAATCCTGAATCCTCAATCTTCAGCCCTCAATCCTCAGTCCTCAAACCTCAATCCCGAATCCTCGATCCTGAATCCTCAATCTTCAGCCCTCAGTCCTCAAAAGTCAATTGTCAATCCTTAATCCTCAATAGAACATACTCAATTCACAGATTTCAATTCTCAATCCCCATTCTTCAATCTTCAAATCTCAATCCACAAACATCAGTTCTCATCACTCAACCATCAACACTCAGCCCTCAATCTTCAATCCTCATTCCTCAATCCTCAATATTCAATCCTCAATACTCAATCCTCAACCCTCAATCCTCAATTCTCAATCCTCAATACTCAATCCTCAATCGCCAATCCTCAATCCCCAATCCTCAATCTTCAATCCTCAATCCTCAATCCTCAATGCTCAATCCGCAATATTCAACACACAACCCTCAACTATCAATCCTTAATACTCAACCATCAATCCTGGGTTCTCAATACTCAATAGAATATCCTGGATTCTCATGGTTCAGTACTCAATCCACAAAATTCAATAATCAAATCTCAGTCCTCAAACATCAATTCTCAACACTCAATCCTCAATACTCAGTCCTCTGACTTCAATCCTCCATCCTAAATCCTCAATCCTCAAGCGTCAATCCTCAATTCTCAATCCTCAACTCTCAATCCTCAGTCCTCAAACCTCAATCCGGAATCCTCAATCCTGAATCCTCAGTCTTCAACCGTCGGTCCTCAACAATCAATCGTCAATCCTCAATCCTCAATAGAATATCCTCAAATCACAGTTTTCAATACTCAATCCCCATTCTTCAATCTTCAAATCTCAATCCACAAACATCAATTCTCATCACTCAACCCTCAACACTCAGTCCTCAATCTTCAATCCTCAATCCTCAATCCTCTATCCTCAATCCTCAATGTTCAATCCTGAATACCCAATCCTCAATCTTCAATCCTCAATCCTCAAACCTCAATCCTCAATCCTCAATCTTTAATCCTCAGTCCTCAAACTTCAATCCTGAATCCTGAATCCTGAATCCTCAAGCTTCAGCTCGCAGTCCTCAACAATCAGGTGTCAATCCTCAATCCTCAATAGAGTATCCTCAATTCACAGGACTCAATGCTCAATACACAACCTGCAATCTTCAAATCTCTATCCACAAACATCAATCCTCATCGCTCAGCCCTCAACACTCAGTCCCCAATCCTCAATCTTCAATCCTCAATTCTCAATGCTCAGTCCACAATCGTCAATCTTCAATCCTCAATACTCAATCCTCAATCCTCAATGCTCAATCATCAATCCTCAATCTTCATTCCTCAGTCCCAAATCCTCAATCTTCAATACCCAATCCTCAATCCTCAATCTTCAATCCTCAATACTCAATCTTCAATCCTCAATACTCAATCCTCAATCCTCAATCCTCATTCTTCAATCCTCAATTCCCAATCCTCAATCTTCAATCCTCATTCCTCAATCCTCAATTCTCAATCCTCAATCCTCAATCCTCAGAAATCAAACGTCAATACTCATCCCTGAGACCTCGTGCGCAATCCACAACCCTCAACCCTCAATCCTCAATCTTCAATCCTCAATCCTCAACCATCAGTTGTCAATCCTCAATCCTCAATAGAATATCATCAATTCACAGTTTTCATTACTCAATACTCAATCTGCAATCTTCAAATCTCTATCCACAAACATCAATTCTCATCACTCAACCCTCAACACTCAGTCCCCAAACCTCAACATTCAATCCTCAATACTCAGTCTTCAATGCTCAATCCTCAATCCTCAATCCTCAATTCTCAATCCTCAATCGTCAATCTTCAATCCTCAATACTCAATCTTCAATCCTCAATGCTCATTCCTCAATCCTCAATCCTCATTCTTCAATCCTCGATACCCAATCCTCAATCTTCAATCCTCAATCCTCAATCATCAATTCTCAATCTTCAATACTCAATCGTCATTCCTCGGTCCTCAATCCTCAATCGTCCATCTCCAATCCTGAATACTCAACCTTCAATCCTCAATCCACAATCCTCAATCCTCAATCCTCAATCCTCGTCCTTTAATCCTCAATACCCAATCCTCAATCTTCAATCCTCAATCCTCAATCCTCAATTCTCAACCCTCAATCCTCAGTCCTCAGTCCTCAAACGTCAATCCTCAAACCTCAGCCCCCATCCTCAATACTCAATCCTCAATCCTCAATCCTCAATCTTCAATCCTCAATCCTCAATACTCAACCCTCAATCCTCAGTCCTCAAACCTCAATCCCGAATCCTCGATCCTGAATCCTCAACCTTCAGCCCTCAGTCCTCAAAAGTCAATTGTCATTCCTTAATCCTCAATAGAATATACTCAATTCACAGATTTCAATTCTCAATCCCCATTCTTCAATCTTCAAATCTCAATCCACAAACATCAGTTCTCAACACTCAACCATCAACACTCAGTCCTCAATCTTCAATCCTCATTCCTCAATCCTCAATATTCAATCCTCAATACTCAATCCTCAACCCTCAATCCTCAATTCTCAATCCTCAGTACTCAATCCTCAATCGCCAATCCTCAATCCCCAATCCTCAATCTTCAATCCTCAATCCTCAATCCGCAATGCTCAATCCGCAATATTCAACACACAACCCTCAACCATCAATCCTCAATACTCAACCATCAATCCTGAGTTCTCAATACTCAATAGAGTATCCTGAATTCTCATGGTTCAGTACTCAATCCACAAAATTCAATAATCAAATCTCAGTCCTCAAACATCAATTCTCAACACTCAATCCTCAATACTCAGTCCTCTGTCTTCAATCCTCCATCCTAAATACTCAATCCTCAAGCGTCAATCCTCAATTCTCAATCCTCAACTCTCAATCCTCAGTCCTCAAACCTCAATCCGGAATCCTCAATCCTGAATCCTCAGTCTTCAACCGTCGGTCCTCAACAATCAATTGTCAATCCTCAATCCTCAATAGAATATCCTCAAATCACAGTTTTCTATACTCAATCCCCATTCTTCAATCTTCAAATCTCAATCCACAAACATCAATTCTCATCACTCAACCCTCAACACTCAGTCCTCAATCTTCAATCCTCAATCCTTAATCCTCAATCTTCAATCCTCAATACTCAATCTTCAATCCTCCATCTTCAATCCTCAATCTTCAATACTCAATCCTCAATCCTCAATCCTCAAGTCTCAATCCTCAATCGTCAATCTTCAATCCTCAATACTCAATCCTCAATCCTGATTCTTCAATCCTCAATACCCAATCCTCAATCTTCAATCCCTAATCCTGAATCCTCAATCCTCAATGCTCAATCATTAATCCTCAATCCTCAGTCCTCAATCCTCAATCTTCAACACTCAATCCTCAATCCTCAACCTTCAATACTCAATACACAATCTTCAATCCTCAATCCTCAATCCTCAATTCTCAATCCTCAATCCTCAATCCTCAATCCTCAACCGTCAACCTTCAATCCTCAATGCTCAATCTTCAATTCTCAGTCCTCAATCCCCGATCCTCAATCCTCATTCTTCAATCCTCAATACGCAATCCTCAATCGGCAATCCTCAATCCTCAATCCTCAATCCTCAATCCTCAATCATCAATCCTCAATCTTCAATCCTGAGTCCCAAATCCTCAATCTTCAATACTCAATCCTCAATCCTCAATCCTCAAACTTCAATCCTCAATACTCAATCTTCAATCCTCAATCCTCAATCCTCAATCCTCAATCCTCATTCTTCAATCCTCAATACCCAATCCTCAATCTTCAATCCTCAATCCTCAATCCTCAATTCTCAAGCCTCAATCCTCAGTCCTCAGTCCTCAAACCTCAATCCTCAAACCTCAGCCCTCATCCTCAATACTCAATCCTCAATCCTCAGTCCTCAATCCTCAATCCTCAATCCTCAATCCTCAATCCTCAATCCTCTGTCCCCAAACCTCAGTTCTGAATCCTCAATCCTGTGTCCTCGATCTTCAGCCCTCAGTCCTCAACAATCAGTGGTCAATCCTCAATCCTCAATAGAATATCCTCAATTCACAGTTTTCAATACTCAATACTCAATCTGCAATCTTCAAACCTCTATCCACAAACATCAATTCTCATCACCCAACCCTCAACACTCAGTCCTCAATGTTCAATCCTCAATCCTCAATCCTCAATCCTCATTCTTCAATCCTCAATACCCAATCCTCAATCTTCAATCCTCAATCCTCAATCGTCAATTCTCAACCCTCAATCCTCAGTCCTCAGTCCTCAAACCTCAATCCTCAAACCCAGCCCTCATCCTCAATACTCAATCCTCAATCCTCAATCCTCAATCCTCAATCCTCAATCCTCAATCCTCAATCCTCAATCCTCTATCCTCAATCCTCAATCCTCAATCTTCAATCCTCAATACCCAATCCTCAATCTTCAATCCTCAATCCTCAATCCGCAATTCTCAATCCTCAAGCCTCTATCCTCAGACCTCAAACATCAATACTCAAACCTCAGTCCTCGTCCTCAATCCACAACCCTCAATCCTCAATGCTCAATCTTCAATCCTCTTATCCTCAATCCTCAATCCTCAATCCGCAATCCTCAATCCGCAATCTTCAATCCTCAATACTCAATCTTCAATCCTCAATCTTCAATCCTCAATCCTCAATCCTCAATCCTCAATCATCAACCTTCGATCCTCAATACTCAATCTTCAATCCTCTATCCTCAATCCTCAATCCTCAATCCTCAATCCTCAATCCTCAATCCTCAACCGTCAACCTTCAATCCTCAATACTCAATCTTCAATCCTCAATCCTTAATCCTCAATCCTCA
Organism: Calliopsis andreniformis; assembly: GCF_051401765.1. NCBI lineage: Eukaryota > Metazoa > Arthropoda > Insecta > Hymenoptera > Andrenidae > Calliopsis > Calliopsis andreniformis. The sequence goes on along the minus strand of NW_027480708.1, from coordinate 330,226 downwards.
ATCCTCATTCTTCAATCCTCAATACCCAATCCTCAATCTTCAATCCTCAATCCTCAATCCTCAATCCTCAATGCTCAATCATCAATCCTCAATATTCAATCCTCAGTCCCAAATACTCAATCTTCAATCCTCAATATTCAAACTTCAATCCTCAATCCTCTGTCCTCAAACCTCAATTCTGAATCCTCAATCCTGAATCCTCAAACTTCAGCCCTCAGTCCTCAGCAATCAGTAGTCAATCCTCAATCCTCAATAGAATACCCTCAATTCACAGGTCTCAATAATCAATACTCAACCTGCAATCTTCAAATCTCTATCCACAAACATCAATTCTCATCACTCAACCCTCAACACTCAGTCCCCAATCCTCAATATTCAATCCTCAATTCTCAATCCTCAATCCACAATCCTCAACCTTCAATCCTCAATACTCGGTCTTCAATGCTCAATCCTCAATCCTCAATCCTCAATTCTCAATCCTCAAACGTCAATCTTCAATCTTCAATACTCAATCTTCAATCATCAATCCTCAGTCCTAAAACCTCAATTCTGAATCCTCAATCCTGAATCCTCAATCTTCAGCCCACAGTCCTCAACAATCAGTTGTCAGTCCTCAATCCTCAATAGAATATCCTCAATTCACAGGTCTCAATACTCAATACTCAACCTGCAATCTTCAAACCTCTATCCACAAACATCAATTCTCATGACTCAACCCTCAACCCTCAGTCCCCAATCCTGAACCTTCAATCCTCAATCCTCAGTCCACAATCCTCAATACTCAATCTTCAATCCTCAATACTCAATCTTCAATCCTCAATCGTCAGTCCTCGGTCCTCAATCCTCAATCGTCCATCTCCAATCATGAATACTCAACCTTCAATCCTCAATCCACAATCCTCAATCCTCAATCCTCAATCCTCGTCCTTTAATCCTCAATACCCAATCCTCAATCTTCAATCCTCAATCCTCAATCCTCAATTCTCAACCCTCAATCCTCAGTCCTCAGTCCTCAAACCTCAATCCTCAAACCTCAGCCCTCATCCTCAATACTCAATCCTCAATCCTCAATCCTCAATCTTCAATCCTCAATACTCAATATTCAATCCCCAATCCTCAGTCCTCAAACCTCAATTCTGAATCCTCAATCCTGCATCCTCAATCTCCAGCCCTCAGTCCTCAACAATCAGTTGTCAATCCTCAATCCCCAATAGAATATCCTCAATTCACAGTTTTCAATACTCAATACTCAATCTGCAATCTTCAAATCTCTATACACAAACATCAATTCTCATCACTAAACCCTGAACGCTCAGTCCTCAATGTTGAATCCTCAATCCTCAATTCTCGATCTTCAATCCTCAATACTGAATCTTCAATCCTCAATCCTCAATCCTCAATCCTCAGTCATCAATCATCAATCCTCAGTAATCAGTCCTCAATCTTCAATACTCAATAGTCAATCCTCAGTCCTCAATCCTCAATCCTCAATTCCTGTTCCTCAAACCTCAATCCTCAACCCTCAGTCCTCATCCTCAATCCTCAATCCTCAATCCTCAATCCTCAATCTTCATTCCTCAATACTCAATCTTCAATAATCAGTCCTCAATCTTCAATCCTCAATCCTCAATCCTCAATCCTCAATCCTCAATCTTCAATCCTCAATACTCAATCTTCAATCCTCAATCCTCAATCCTCAATCCTCAATCCTCAACCCTCAGTCCTCATCCTCAATTCTCAATTCTCAATACTCAATCCTCAATCCTCAATCCTCAACCGTCAGTGCTCGTCCTCAATCATCAGCCCTCAATACTCAATCCTCTATTTTCAATCCTCAACACTCAATATTCACTCCTCAATCCTCAATCCTCAATCCTCAATATTCAAACCTAAATCCTCAACCCTCAATCTTCAATCCTCATTCTTCAATCCTCAATACCCAATACTCAATCTTCAATCCTCAATCCTCAATCCTCAATTCTCAATCCTCAATCCTCAGTCCTCAGTCCTGAAACCTCAATCCTCAACCCTCAGCCCTCATCCTCAATCCTCAATCCTCAATCCTCAATCCTCAATCTTCAATCCTCAATACTCAATCTTCAATAATCAATCCTCAATTCTCAATCCTCAATACTCAATCCTCAATCGTCAATCCTCAATCCCAAATCCTCAATCTTCAATCCTCAATCCTCAATCCTCAATCTTTAATCCTCAATCCTCAATCCTCAATCCTCAATCCTCAACCTTCAACCCTCAATCCTCAATCTTCAATCCTCAATCCTCAATCCTTAATCCTCAATCCTGAATCCTCAATCTTCAGCCCTCACTCCTCAACAATCAGTTGTCAATCCTCAATCCTCAATAGAATATCATCAATTCACAGTTTTCATTACTCAATACTCAATCTGCAATCTTCAAATCTCTATCCACAAACATCAATTCTCATCACTCAACCCTCAACACTCAGTCCCCAATCCTCAATATTCAATCCTCAATTCTCAATCCTCAATACACAATCCTCAACCTTCAATCCTCAATACTCAGTCTTCAATGCTCAATCCTCAATCCTGAATCGTCAATTCTCAAACTTCAATCCTCAATCCTCAATCCTCAATTCTCAATCCTCAATCCTCAGGCCTCAAACCTCAATCCTTAATCCTCAATCCTGCATCCTCAATCTTCAGCACTCACTCCTCAACAATCAGTTGTCAATCCTCAATCCTCAATAGAATATCATCAATTCACAGTTTTCATTACTCAATACTCAATCTGCAATCTTCAAATCTCTATCCACAAACATGAATTCTCATCACTCAACCCTCATCACTCAGTCCTCAATCTTCAATCCTCAATCATCAATCCTCAATCTTCAATCTTCAATCCTCAATACTCAATCTTCAATACTCAATCCTCAATTCTCAATCCCCAATACTCAGTCTTCAATCCTCAATCCTCAATCCTCAATCCTCAATCCTCATTCTTCGATCCTCAATCCCCAATATTCAATCTTCAATCCCTAATCCTCAATCCTCAATCCTCAATCCTCAATCATCAATTCTCAATCCTCAGTCCTCAATCCTCAATCCTCATGCTTCACTCCTCAATACCCAATCCTCAATCTTCAAACCTCTATCCACAAACATCAATCCTCATCACTCAACCCTCAACACTCAGTCCTCAATCTTCAATCCTCAATCATCAATCCTCAATCTTCAATCCTCAATACTCAATCCTCAATCCTCAATCCTCAGTCCTCAATCCTCAATCCTCAATCATCAAACCTCAATCCTCAACCGTCAGTCCTCGTCCTCAATCCTCAACCCTCAATCCTCAATCCTCTATCATCAATCCTCAACACTCAATATTCACTCCTCAATCCTCAATCCTCAATCCTCAATCTTCAATCCTAAATCCTCAACCCTCAATCCTCAATCCTCATTCTTCAATCCTCAATACCCAATCCTCAATCTTCAATCCTCAATCCTCAATCCTCAATTCTCAATCCTCAATCCTCAGTCCTCAGTCCTGAAACATCAATCCTCAACCCTCAGCCCTCACCCTCAATCCTCAATCCTCAATCCTCAATCCTCAATCTTCAATCCTCAATACTCAATCTTCAATAATCAATCCTCAATTCTCAATCCTCAATACACAATCCTCAAACGTCAATCCTCAATCCCAAATCATCAATCTTCAATCCTCAATCCTCAATTCTCAATCCTCAATCCCCAATCCTCAATCTTCAATCCTCAACACTCAATCTGCAATATTCAATCGTCAATCCTCAATCCTCAATCCTCACTCTTCAATATTCAATATCCAATCCTCAATCTTCAATCCTCAATCCTCAATCCTGAATTCTCAATCCTCAATCCTCAATCCTCAATCATCAAACCTCAATCCTCAACCGTCAGTCCTCGTCCTCAATCCTCAACCCTCAATCCTCAATCCTCTATCATCAATCCTCAACACTCAATATTCACTCCTCAATCCTCAATCCTCAATCCTCAATATTCAATCCTCGATACTCAGTCTTCAATACTCAATCCTCAATCCTCAATCCTCAATCCTCAATCCTCATTCTTCAATCCTCAATACCCAATCCTCATTCTTCAATCCTCAATACCTAATCCTCAATCTTCAATCCTCAATCCTCAATCCTCAACTCTCAATCCTCGATCCTCAGACCTTAGTCCTCAAACCTCAATCTTCAACCCTCAGCCCTCATCCTCAATCCTCAATCCTCAATCTTCAATCCTCAATCCTCAATCCTCAATCCTCAGGCCTCAATCCTCAATCCTAAATCCTCAGTCCTCAAACCTCAATCCTGAATCCTCAACCCTGAATCCTCAACCTTCAGACATCAGACCTCAACTATCAGGCGTCAATCCTCAATCCTCAATAGAATATCATCAATTCACAGTTTTCAATACTCAATACTCAATCTGCAATCTTCAAGGCTCTATCCACAAACATCAATTCTCCTCAATCAACTCTCAACACTCAGTCCCCAATCCTCAATCTTCAATCCTCAATCCTCAATCCGCAATCCTCAATACTCAATCTTCAATCCTCAATACTCAATCTTCAATCCTCAATCTTCAATCCTCAATCCTCAATCCTCAATCCCCAATCATCAGTCTTCAATCCTCAATACTCAATCTTCAGTCCTCAATCCTCAATCCTCAATCCTCAATCCTCAATCCTCGATCCTCAATCCTCAATCCTCATTCTTCAATCCTCAATACCCAATCCTCAATCTTCAATCCTCAATCCTCAATCCTCAATTCTCAATCCTCAACCCTCAGTCCTCAGTCCTCTAACGTCAATCCTCAACACTCAGCCCTCATCCACAATCCTTAGTTCTCAATCCTCAATCCTCAATTTTCAATACTCAATACTCAATCCTCAATCCTCAACTCTCAATCCTCGATCCTCAGACCTTAGTCCTCAAACCTCAATCTTCAACCCTCAGCCCTCATCCTCAATCCTCAATCCTCAATCTTCAATCCTCATTCCTCAATCCTCAGTATTCAATCCTCAATACTCAATCCTCAATACTCAATGCACAATTCTCAATCCTCAGTAATCAATCCTCAATCGCCAATCCTTAATCCCCAATCCTCAATCTTCAATCCTCAATCCTCAATCCTCAATGCTCAATCCGCAATATTCAACACACAACCCTCAACTATCAATCCTTAATACTCAACCATCAATCCTGAGTTCTCAATACTCAATAGAATATCCTGAATTCTCATGGATCAGTACTCAATCCACAAAATTCAATAATCAAATCTCAGTCCTCAAACATCAATTCTCAACACTCAATCCTCAATACTCAGTCCTCTGTCTTCAATCCTCCATCCAAAATCCTCAATCCTCAAGCGTCAATCCTCAATTCTCAATCCTCAACTCTCAATCCTCAGTCCTCAAACCTCAATCCGGAATCCTCAATCCTGAATCCTCAGTCTTCAACCGTCGGTCCTCAACAATCAATCGTCAATCCTCAATCCTCAATAGAATATCCTCAAATCACAGTTTTCAATACTCAATCCCCATTCTTCAATCTTCAAATCTCAATACACAAACATCAATTCTCATCACTCAACCCTCAACACTCAGTCCTCAATCTTCAATCCTCAATCCTCAATCCTCAATCCTCAATGTTCAATCCTGAATACCCAATCCTCAATCTTCAATCCTCAATCCTCAAACCTCAATTCTCAATCCTCAATCGTCAATCTTCAATCCTCAATACTCAATCTTCAATCCTCAATGCTCAATCCTCAATCCTCAATCCTCATTCTTCAATCCTCGATACCCAATCCTCAATCTTCAATCCTCAATCCTCAATCATCAATTCTCAATCCTCAATCCTCAGTCCTCAGTCCTCTAACCTCAATCCTCAACCCTCAGCCCTCATCCTCAATCCTCAATTCTCAATCCTCAATCCTCAACCTTCAATCCTCAACACTCAGTCTTCAACTCTCAGTCCTGAACCCTCAGTCCTCAGTCCTCAAACCTCAATCCTCAACCCTCAGCCCTCATCCTCAATCCTCAGACGACAATCCGCAATCCTCAATCTTCAATCCTCAATACTCAAACTTCAATCCTCAATCCTCTGTCCTCAAATCTCAATTCTGAATCCTCAATCCTGAATCCTCAATCTTCAGCCCTCAATCCTCAGTCCTCAAACCTCAATCCCGAATCCTCGATCCTGAATCCTCAATCTTCAGCCCTCAGTCCTCAAAAGTCAATTGTCAATCCTTAATCCTCAATAGAACATACTCAATTCACAGATTTCAATTCTCAATCCCCATTCTTCAATCTTCAAATCTCAATCCACAAACATCAGTTCTCATCACTCAACCATCAACACTCAGCCCTCAATCTTCAATCCTCATTCCTCAATCCTCAATATTCAATCCTCAATACTCAATCCTCAACCCTCAATCCTCAATTCTCAATCCTCAATACTCAATCCTCAATCGCCAATCCTCAATCCCCAATCCTCAATCTTCAATCCTCAATCCTCAATCCTCAATGCTCAATCCGCAATATTCAACACACAACCCTCAACTATCAATCCTTAATACTCAACCATCAATCCTGGGTTCTCAATACTCAATAGAATATCCTGGATTCTCATGGTTCAGTACTCAATCCACAAAATTCAATAATCAAATCTCAGTCCTCAAACATCAATTCTCAACACTCAATCCTCAATACTCAGTCCTCTGACTTCAATCCTCCATCCTAAATCCTCAATCCTCAAGCGTCAATCCTCAATTCTCAATCCTCAACTCTCAATCCTCAGTCCTCAAACCTCAATCCGGAATCCTCAATCCTGAATCCTCAGTCTTCAACCGTCGGTCCTCAACAATCAATCGTCAATCCTCAATCCTCAATAGAATATCCTCAAATCACAGTTTTCAATACTCAATCCCCATTCTTCAATCTTCAAATCTCAATCCACAAACATCAATTCTCATCACTCAACCCTCAACACTCAGTCCTCAATCTTCAATCCTCAATCCTCAATCCTCTATCCTCAATCCTCAATGTTCAATCCTGAATACCCAATCCTCAATCTTCAATCCTCAATCCTCAAACCTCAATCCTCAATCCTCAATCTTTAATCCTCAGTCCTCAAACTTCAATCCTGAATCCTGAATCCTGAATCCTCAAGCTTCAGCTCGCAGTCCTCAACAATCAGGTGTCAATCCTCAATCCTCAATAGAGTATCCTCAATTCACAGGACTCAATGCTCAATACACAACCTGCAATCTTCAAATCTCTATCCACAAACATCAATCCTCATCGCTCAGCCCTCAACACTCAGTCCCCAATCCTCAATCTTCAATCCTCAATTCTCAATGCTCAGTCCACAATCGTCAATCTTCAATCCTCAATACTCAATCCTCAATCCTCAATGCTCAATCATCAATCCTCAATCTTCATTCCTCAGTCCCAAATCCTCAATCTTCAATACCCAATCCTCAATCCTCAATCTTCAATCCTCAATACTCAATCTTCAATCCTCAATACTCAATCCTCAATCCTCAATCCTCATTCTTCAATCCTCAATTCCCAATCCTCAATCTTCAATCCTCATTCCTCAATCCTCAATTCTCAATCCTCAATCCTCAATCCTCAGAAATCAAACGTCAATACTCATCCCTGAGACCTCGTGCGCAATCCACAACCCTCAACCCTCAATCCTCAATCTTCAATCCTCAATCCTCAACCATCAGTTGTCAATCCTCAATCCTCAATAGAATATCATCAATTCACAGTTTTCATTACTCAATACTCAATCTGCAATCTTCAAATCTCTATCCACAAACATCAATTCTCATCACTCAACCCTCAACACTCAGTCCCCAAACCTCAACATTCAATCCTCAATACTCAGTCTTCAATGCTCAATCCTCAATCCTCAATCCTCAATTCTCAATCCTCAATCGTCAATCTTCAATCCTCAATACTCAATCTTCAATCCTCAATGCTCATTCCTCAATCCTCAATCCTCATTCTTCAATCCTCGATACCCAATCCTCAATCTTCAATCCTCAATCCTCAATCATCAATTCTCAATCTTCAATACTCAATCGTCATTCCTCGGTCCTCAATCCTCAATCGTCCATCTCCAATCCTGAATACTCAACCTTCAATCCTCAATCCACAATCCTCAATCCTCAATCCTCAATCCTCGTCCTTTAATCCTCAATACCCAATCCTCAATCTTCAATCCTCAATCCTCAATCCTCAATTCTCAACCCTCAATCCTCAGTCCTCAGTCCTCAAACCTCAATCCTCAAACCTCAGCCCCCATCCTCAATACTCAATCCTCAATCCTCAATCCTCAATCTTCAATCCTCAATCCTCAATACTCAACCCTCAATCCTCAGTCCTCAAACCTCAATCCCGAATCCTCGATCCTGAATCCTCAACCTTCAGCCCTCAGTCCTCAAAAGTCAATTGTCATTCCTTAATCCTCAATAGAATATACTCAATTCACAGATTTCAATTCTCAATCCCCATTCTTCAATCTTCAAATCTCAATCCACAAACATCAGTTCTCAACACTCAACCATCAACACTCAGTCCTCAATCTTCAATCCTCATTCCTCAATCCTCAATATTCAATCCTCAATACTCAATCCTCAACCCTCAATCCTCAATTCTCAATCCTCAGTACTCAATCCTCAATCGCCAATCCTCAATCCCCAATCCTCAATCTTCAATCCTCAATCCTCAATCCGCAATGCTCAATCCGCAATATTCAACACACAACCCTCAACCATCAATCCTCAATACTCAACCATCAATCCTGAGTTCTCAATACTCAATAGAGTATCCTGAATTCTCATGGTTCAGTACTCAATCCACAAAATTCAATAATCAAATCTCAGTCCTCAAACATCAATTCTCAACACTCAATCCTCAATACTCAGTCCTCTGTCTTCAATCCTCCATCCTAAATACTCAATCCTCAAGCGTCAATCCTCAATTCTCAATCCTCAACTCTCAATCCTCAGTCCTCAAACCTCAATCCGGAATCCTCAATCCTGAATCCTCAGTCTTCAACCGTCGGTCCTCAACAATCAATTGTCAATCCTCAATCCTCAATAGAATATCCTCAAATCACAGTTTTCTATACTCAATCCCCATTCTTCAATCTTCAAATCTCAATCCACAAACATCAATTCTCATCACTCAACCCTCAACACTCAGTCCTCAATCTTCAATCCTCAATCCTTAATCCTCAATCTTCAATCCTCAATACTCAATCTTCAATCCTCCATCTTCAATCCTCAATCTTCAATACTCAATCCTCAATCCTCAATCCTCAAGTCTCAATCCTCAATCGTCAATCTTCAATCCTCAATACTCAATCCTCAATCCTGATTCTTCAATCCTCAATACCCAATCCTCAATCTTCAATCCCTAATCCTGAATCCTCAATCCTCAATGCTCAATCATTAATCCTCAATCCTCAGTCCTCAATCCTCAATCTTCAACACTCAATCCTCAATCCTCAACCTTCAATACTCAATACACAATCTTCAATCCTCAATCCTCAATCCTCAATTCTCAATCCTCAATCCTCAATCCTCAATCCTCAACCGTCAACCTTCAATCCTCAATGCTCAATCTTCAATTCTCAGTCCTCAATCCCCGATCCTCAATCCTCATTCTTCAATCCTCAATACGCAATCCTCAATCGGCAATCCTCAATCCTCAATCCTCAATCCTCAATCCTCAATCATCAATCCTCAATCTTCAATCCTGAGTCCCAAATCCTCAATCTTCAATACTCAATCCTCAATCCTCAATCCTCAAACTTCAATCCTCAATACTCAATCTTCAATCCTCAATCCTCAATCCTCAATCCTCAATCCTCATTCTTCAATCCTCAATACCCAATCCTCAATCTTCAATCCTCAATCCTCAATCCTCAATTCTCAAGCCTCAATCCTCAGTCCTCAGTCCTCAAACCTCAATCCTCAAACCTCAGCCCTCATCCTCAATACTCAATCCTCAATCCTCAGTCCTCAATCCTCAATCCTCAATCCTCAATCCTCAATCCTCAATCCTCTGTCCCCAAACCTCAGTTCTGAATCCTCAATCCTGTGTCCTCGATCTTCAGCCCTCAGTCCTCAACAATCAGTGGTCAATCCTCAATCCTCAATAGAATATCCTCAATTCACAGTTTTCAATACTCAATACTCAATCTGCAATCTTCAAACCTCTATCCACAAACATCAATTCTCATCACCCAACCCTCAACACTCAGTCCTCAATGTTCAATCCTCAATCCTCAATCCTCAATCCTCATTCTTCAATCCTCAATACCCAATCCTCAATCTTCAATCCTCAATCCTCAATCGTCAATTCTCAACCCTCAATCCTCAGTCCTCAGTCCTCAAACCTCAATCCTCAAACCCAGCCCTCATCCTCAATACTCAATCCTCAATCCTCAATCCTCAATCCTCAATCCTCAATCCTCAATCCTCAATCCTCAATCCTCTATCCTCAATCCTCAATCCTCAATCTTCAATCCTCAATACCCAATCCTCAATCTTCAATCCTCAATCCTCAATCCGCAATTCTCAATCCTCAAGCCTCTATCCTCAGACCTCAAACATCAATACTCAAACCTCAGTCCTCGTCCTCAATCCACAACCCTCAATCCTCAATGCTCAATCTTCAATCCTCTTATCCTCAATCCTCAATCCTCAATCCGCAATCCTCAATCCGCAATCTTCAATCCTCAATACTCAATCTTCAATCCTCAATCTTCAATCCTCAATCCTCAATCCTCAATCCTCAATCATCAACCTTCGATCCTCAATACTCAATCTTCAATCCTCTATCCTCAATCCTCAATCCTCAATCCTCAATCCTCAATCCTCAATCCTCAACCGTCAACCTTCAATCCTCAATACTCAATCTTCAATCCTCAATCCTTAATCCTCAATCCTCAATCCTCATTCTTCAATCCTCAATACCCAATCCTCAATCTTCAATCCTCAATCCTCAATCCTCAATCCTCAATGCTCAATCATCAATCCTCAATATTCAATCCTCAGTCCCAAATACTCAATCTTCAATCCTCAATATTCAAACTTCAATCCTCAATCCTCTGTCCTCAAACCTCAATTCTGAATCCTCAATCCTGAATCCTCAAACTTCAGCCCTCAGTCCTCAGCAATCAGTAGTCAATCCTCAATCCTCAATAGAATACCCTCAATTCACAGGTCTCAATAATCAATACTCAACCTGCAATCTTCAAATCTCTATCCACAAACATCAATTCTCATCACTCAACCCTCAACACTCAGTCCCCAATCCTCAATATTCAATCCTCAATTCTCAATCCTCAATCCACAATCCTCAACCTTCAATCCTCAATACTCGGTCTTCAATGCTCAATCCTCAATCCTCAATCCTCAATTCTCAATCCTCAAACGTCAATCTTCAATCTTCAATACTCAATCTTCAATCATCAATCCTCAGTCCTAAAACCTCAATTCTGAATCCTCAATCCTGAATCCTCAATCTTCAGCCCACAGTCCTCAACAATCAGTTGTCAGTCCTCAATCCTCAATAGAATATCCTCAATTCACAGGTCTCAATACTCAATACTCAACCTGCAATCTTCAAACCTCTATCCACAAACATCAATTCTCATGACTCAACCCTCAACCCTCAGTCCCCAATCCTGAACCTTCAATCCTCAATCCTCAGTCCACAATCCTCAATACTCAATCTTCAATCCTCAATACTCAATCTTCAATCCTCAATCGTCAGTCCTCGGTCCTCAATCCTCAATCGTCCATCTCCAATCATGAATACTCAACCTTCAATCCTCAATCCACAATCCTCAATCCTCAATCCTCAATCCTCGTCCTTTAATCCTCAATACCCAATCCTCAATCTTCAATCCTCAATCCTCAATCCTCAATTCTCAACCCTCAATCCTCAGTCCTCAGTCCTCAAACCTCAATCCTCAAACCTCAGCCCTCATCCTCAATACTCAATCCTCAATCCTCAATCCTCAATCTTCAATCCTCAATACTCAATATTCAATCCCCAATCCTCAGTCCTCAAACCTCAATTCTGAATCCTCAATCCTGCATCCTCAATCTCCAGCCCTCAGTCCTCAACAATCAGTTGTCAATCCTCAATCCCCAATAGAATATCCTCAATTCACAGTTTTCAATACTCAATACTCAATCTGCAATCTTCAAATCTCTATACACAAACATCAATTCTCATCACTAAACCCTGAACGCTCAGTCCTCAATGTTGAATCCTCAATCCTCAATTCTCGATCTTCAATCCTCAATACTGAATCTTCAATCCTCAATCCTCAATCCTCAATCCTCAGTCATCAATCATCAATCCTCAGTAATCAGTCCTCAATCTTCAATACTCAATAGTCAATCCTCAGTCCTCAATCCTCAATCCTCAATTCCTGTTCCTCAAACCTCAATCCTCAACCCTCAGTCCTCATCCTCAATCCTCAATCCTCAATCCTCAATCCTCAATCTTCATTCCTCAATACTCAATCTTCAATAATCAGTCCTCAATCTTCAATCCTCAATCCTCAATCCTCAATCCTCAATCCTCAATCTTCAATCCTCAATACTCAATCTTCAATCCTCAATCCTCAATCCTCAATCCTCAATCCTCAACCCTCAGTCCTCATCCTCAATTCTCAATTCTCAATACTCAATCCTCAATCCTCAATCCTCAACCGTCAGTGCTCGTCCTCAATCATCAGCCCTCAATACTCAATCCTCTATTTTCAATCCTCAACACTCAATATTCACTCCTCAATCCTCAATCCTCAATCCTCAATATTCAAACCTAAATCCTCAACCCTCAATCTTCAATCCTCATTCTTCAATCCTCAATACCCAATACTCAATCTTCAATCCTCAATCCTCAATCCTCAATTCTCAATCCTCAATCCTCAGTCCTCAGTCCTGAAACCTCAATCCTCAACCCTCAGCCCTCATCCTCAATCCTCAATCCTCAATCCTCAATCCTCAATCTTCAATCCTCAATACTCAATCTTCAATAATCAATCCTCAATTCTCAATCCTCAATACTCAATCCTCAATCGTCAATCCTCAATCCCAAATCCTCAATCTTCAATCCTCAATCCTCAATCCTCAATCTTTAATCCTCAATCCTCAATCCTCAATCCTCAATCCTCAACCTTCAACCCTCAATCCTCAATCTTCAATCCTCAATCCTCAATCCTTAATCCTCAATCCTGAATCCTCAATCTTCAGCCCTCACTCCTCAACAATCAGTTGTCAATCCTCAATCCTCAATAGAATATCATCAATTCACAGTTTTCATTACTCAATACTCAATCTGCAATCTTCAAATCTCTATCCACAAACATCAATTCTCATCACTCAACCCTCAACACTCAGTCCCCAATCCTCAATATTCAATCCTCAATTCTCAATCCTCAATACACAATCCTCAACCTTCAATCCTCAATACTCAGTCTTCAATGCTCAATCCTCAATCCTGAATCGTCAATTCTCAAACTTCAATCCTCAATCCTCAATCCTCAATTCTCAATCCTCAATCCTCAGGCCTCAAACCTCAATCCTTAATCCTCAATCCTGCATCCTCAATCTTCAGCACTCACTCCTCAACAATCAGTTGTCAATCCTCAATCCTCAATAGAATATCATCAATTCACAGTTTTCATTACTCAATACTCAATCTGCAATCTTCAAATCTCTATCCACAAACATGAATTCTCATCACTCAACCCTCATCACTCAGTCCTCAATCTTCAATCCTCAATCATCAATCCTCAATCTTCAATCTTCAATCCTCAATACTCAATCTTCAATACTCAATCCTCAATTCTCAATCCCCAATACTCAGTCTTCAATCCTCAATCCTCAATCCTCAATCCTCAATCCTCATTCTTCGATCCTCAATCCCCAATATTCAATCTTCAATCCCTAATCCTCAATCCTCAATCCTCAATCCTCAATCATCAATTCTCAATCCTCAGTCCTCAATCCTCAATCCTCATGCTTCACTCCTCAATACCCAATCCTCAATCTTCAAACCTCTATCCACAAACATCAATCCTCATCACTCAACCCTCAACACTCAGTCCTCAATCTTCAATCCTCAATCATCAATCCTCAATCTTCAATCCTCAATACTCAATCCTCAATCCTCAATCCTCAGTCCTCAATCCTCAATCCTCAATCATCAAACCTCAATCCTCAACCGTCAGTCCTCGTCCTCAATCCTCAACCCTCAATCCTCAATCCTCTATCATCAATCCTCAACACTCAATATTCACTCCTCAATCCTCAATCCTCAATCCTCAATCTTCAATCCTAAATCCTCAACCCTCAATCCTCAATCCTCATTCTTCAATCCTCAATACCCAATCCTCAATCTTCAATCCTCAATCCTCAATCCTCAATTCTCAATCCTCAATCCTCAGTCCTCAGTCCTGAAACATCAATCCTCAACCCTCAGCCCTCACCCTCAATCCTCAATCCTCAATCCTCAATCCTCAATCTTCAATCCTCAATACTCAATCTTCAATAATCAATCCTCAATTCTCAATCCTCAATACACAATCCTCAAACGTCAATCCTCAATCCCAAATCATCAATCTTCAATCCTCAATCCTCAATTCTCAATCCTCAATCCCCAATCCTCAATCTTCAATCCTCAACACTCAATCTGCAATATTCAATCGTCAATCCTCAATCCTCAATCCTCACTCTTCAATATTCAATATCCAATCCTCAATCTTCAATCCTCAATCCTCAATCCTGAATTCTCAATCCTCAATCCTCAATCCTCAATCATCAAACCTCAATCCTCAACCGTCAGTCCTCGTCCTCAATCCTCAACCCTCAATCCTCAATCCTCTATCATCAATCCTCAACACTCAATATTCACTCCTCAATCCTCAATCCTCAATCCTCAATATTCAATCCTCGATACTCAGTCTTCAATACTCAATCCTCAATCCTCAATCCTCAATCCTCAATCCTCATTCTTCAATCCTCAATACCCAATCCTCATTCTTCAATCCTCAATACCTAATCCTCAATCTTCAATCCTCAATCCTCAATCCTCAACTCTCAATCCTCGATCCTCAGACCTTAGTCCTCAAACCTCAATCTTCAACCCTCAGCCCTCATCCTCAATCCTCAATCCTCAATCTTCAATCCTCAATCCTCAATCCTCAATCCTCAGGCCTCAATCCTCAATCCTAAATCCTCAGTCCTCAAACCTCAATCCTGAATCCTCAACCCTGAATCCTCAACCTTCAGACATCAGACCTCAACTATCAGGCGTCAATCCTCAATCCTCAATAGAATATCATCAATTCACAGTTTTCAATACTCAATACTCAATCTGCAATCTTCAAGGCTCTATCCACAAACATCAATTCTCCTCAATCAACTCTCAACACTCAGTCCCCAATCCTCAATCTTCAATCCTCAATCCTCAATCCGCAATCCTCAATACTCAATCTTCAATCCTCAATACTCAATCTTCAATCCTCAATCTTCAATCCTCAATCCTCAATCCTCAATCCCCAATCATCAGTCTTCAATCCTCAATACTCAATCTTCAGTCCTCAATCCTCAATCCTCAATCCTCAATCCTCAATCCTCGATCCTCAATCCTCAATCCTCATTCTTCAATCCTCAATACCCAATCCTCAATCTTCAATCCTCAATCCTCAATCCTCAATTCTCAATCCTCAACCCTCAGTCCTCAGTCCTCTAACGTCAATCCTCAACACTCAGCCCTCATCCACAATCCTTAGTTCTCAATCCTCAATCCTCAATTTTCAATACTCAATACTCAATCCTCAATCCTCAACTCTCAATCCTCGATCCTCAGACCTTAGTCCTCAAACCTCAATCTTCAACCCTCAGCCCTCATCCTCAATCCTCAATCCTCAATCTTCAATCCTCATTCCTCAATCCTCAGTATTCAATCCTCAATACTCAATCCTCAATACTCAATGCACAATTCTCAATCCTCAGTAATCAATCCTCAATCGCCAATCCTTAATCCCCAATCCTCAATCTTCAATCCTCAATCCTCAATCCTCAATGCTCAATCCGCAATATTCAACACACAACCCTCAACCATCAATCCTCAATACTCAACCATCAATCCACAGTTCTCAATACTCAATAGAATATCCTGAATTCTCATGGTGCAATACTCAATCCACAAAATTCAATAATCAAATCTCAGTCCTCAAACATCAATTCTCAACACTCAATCCTCAATACTCAGTCCTCTGTCTTCAATCCTCCATCCTCAATCCTCAATCCTCAAGCGTCAATCCTCAATTCTCAATCCTCAACCCTCAATCCTCAGTCCTCAAACCTCAATCTTCAATACTCAACCCTCAATCCTCAATCCACAATCCTCAATCCTCAATCCTCATTCTTCAATAATCAATACCCAATCCTCAATCTTCAATCCTGAATCCTCAATCCTCAATTCTCAATCCTCAATCCTCTATCCTCAGACCTCAAACATCAATACTCAAACCTCAGTCCTCGTCCTCAATCCACAACCCTCAATCCACATTCCTCAATCCTCCATCCTCAATCCTCAGTCCTCAAACCTCAATGCTGAATCCTCAATCCTGAATCCTCAATCTTCAGACCTCAGTCATCAACAATCAGTTGTCAATCCTCAATCCTCCATAGAATATCCTCAATTCATAGTTTTCAATACTCTATGCTCAATCTGCAATCTTCAAACCTCTGTCCACAAACAACAATTCCCATTACTCAACCCTCAACACTCAGTCCTCAATGTTCAATCGTCAATCCTCAATCCTCAATCGTCAATCTTCAATCCTCAATACACAATCTTCGATCCTCAATCCTCAATCCTCAATCCTCAATCCTCATTCCTCAATCCTCAATACCCAATCCTCAATCTTCAATCCTCAATCCTCAATCCTAAATCATCAATGCTCAATCCTCATTCATCAATCCTCAATACCCAATCCTCAATCTTCAATCCTCAATCCTCAATCCTCAATCTTCAATCTTCAATACTCAATCCTCAACCCTCAATCCTCGGTCCTCAAACCTCAATTCTGAATACTCAATTCTGAATCCTCATTCCTGAATCCTCAATCTTCAGCTCTCAGTCATCAACAATCAGTTGTCAATCCTAAATCCTCAATAGAATATCCTCAATTCACAGTTTTCAATACTCAATACTCAATCTGCAATCTTCAAACCTCTATCCACAATCATCAATTCTCATCACTCAACCCTCAACACTCAGTCCTCAATGCTCAATCCTCAATCCTCAATTCTCAATCTTCAATCCTCATTACTGAATCTTCAATCCACAATCCTCAATCCTCAATACTCAATCCTCAATCCTCAATCTTCAATCCTCAGTCCCCAATCCTCAATCTTCAATCCTCAATACTCAATCTTCAATCCTCAATCCTCAATCCTCAACCCTCAATCCTGAATACTCAATCTTCAATCCTCAATCCTCAATCCTCAATCCTCAATCCTCAATCCTCAATCATCTATCCTCAATCTTCAATACTCAATCCTCAATCCCCAATCCTCAATCCTCAATACACAACCATCAATCCTCAGTTCTCAATACTCAATAGAATATCCTGAATTCTCAGGGTTCTATACTCAAACCTCAATCCTCAGCCCTGAGCCCTCATTCACAATCCTCAATCCTCAATCCTCAATCGTCAATTCTCAATCCTCAATCCTCAGCCCTCAGTCCTCAAACCTCAATCCTCAACCCTCAGACCTCATCCTCAATCTTCAATCCTCAATCCTCAATCCTCAATCCCCAATCCTCAATCTTCAATCCTCAATACTCAATCTTCAATCCTCAATCCTCAATCCTCAACACTCAATCCTCAATCCTCAATCCTCAATCCTCAATCCTCAATCCTGAATACTCAATCTTCAATCCTCAATCCTCAATCCTCAAACCTCAATTCTCAATCCTCAATCCTAAATCCTCAGTCCTCGAACCTCAATTCTGAATCCGCATTCCTGAATCCTCAATCTTCAGCCCTCAGTCATCAACAATCAGTTGTCAATCCTCAATCCTCAATAGAATATCCTTAATTCACAGATTTCAATACTCAATACTCAATCTGCAATCTTCTAATCTCTATCCACAAACATCAATTCTCATCACGCAACCCTCAACACTCAGTCCCCAATCCTCAATCTTCAATCCTGAATCCTCAATCCTCAATAGAATATCATCAATTCACACCTTTCAATACTCAATACTCAACCTGCAATCTTCAAATCTCTATCCACAAACATCAATTCTCATCACTCAACCCTCAACACTCAGTCCCCAATCCTCAATCTTAAATCCTCAATCATCAAGCCTCAATCCTCAATTCTCAATCTTTAATCCCCAATACTCAATCTTCAATCCTCAATCCTCAATCCTCAATCCTCAATCCACAATCCTCAATCCTCAATCCTCATTCTGCAATCCTCAATACCCAATCCTCAATCTTCAATCCTCAATCCTCACTCCTCAATCCTCAATCCTCAATACTCAACCATCAATCCTCAATTCTCAATACTCAATAGAATATCCTGAATTCTCAGGATTCTATACTCAAACCTCAATCCTCAGCCCTGAGCCCTCATTCACGATCCTCAATCCTCAATCCTCAATCCTCAATTCTCAATCCTCAATCCCCAATCCTCAATCCTCAATACTCAACCATCAATCCTCAATTCTCAATACTCAATAGAATATCCTTAATTCTCAGGATTCTATACTCAAACCTCAATCCTCATCCCTGAGCCCTCATTCACAATCCTCAATCCTCAATCCTCAATCCTCAACTCTCAATCCTCAATCCTCAGCCCTCAGTCCTCAAACCTCAATCGTCAACCCTCAGCCCTCATCCTCAATCTTCAATCCTCAATCCTCAATCCTCAATCCCCAATCCTCAATCTTCAATCCTCAATACTCTTTCTTCAATCCTCAATCCTCAATCCTCAATCCTCAATCCTCATTCTTCAATCATCAATACCCAATAATCTATCGTCAATCCTCAATCTTCAATACTCAATTCTCAATCCTCAATCCTCAATCCTCAGACATCAAACATCAATACTCAGCCCTCAGTCCTCGTCCTCAATCCACAGCCCTCAATCCTCAATCCTCAACCTTCAATCATCAATATTCAATCTTCAATACTCAATCCTCAATCCCCAATCCTCAATCCTCAAACCTCAATGTTCAATCCTCAATACTCAATCCTCAATCTTCAATCCTCAATCCTCAAACCTCAATCCTCAATCCTCAATCCTCAGTCCTCAAACCACAATCCTGAATCCTCAATCCTGAATCCTCAATCTTCAGCACTCAGTCCTCAACAATCAGTTGTCAATCCTCAATCCTCAATAGAATATCCTCAGTTCAGAGTTTTCAATACGCAATACTCAGTCTGCAATCTTCTAATCTCTATCCACAAACATCAATTCTCATCACGCAACCCTCAACACTCAGTCCCCAATCCTCAATCTTCAATCCTGAATCCTCAATCCTCAATAGAATATCATCAATTCACACCTTTCAATACTCAATACTCAACCTGCAATCTTCAAATCTCTATCCACAAACATCAATTCTCATCACTCAACCCTCAACACTCAGTCCCCAATCCTCAATCTTAAATCCTCAATCATCAAGCCTCAATCCTCAATTCTCAATCTTTAATCCCCAATACTCAATCTTCAATCCTCAATCCTCAATCCTCAATCCTCAATCCACAATCCTCAATCCTCAATCCTCATTCTGCAATCCTCAATACCCAATCCTCAATCTTCAATCCTCAATCCTCACTCCTCAATTCTCAACCCTCAATCCTCAGTCCTCAGTCCTCAAACCACAATCCTCAACCCTCAGCCCTCATAGTCAATCCTCAATCCTCAATCCTCAATTCTCAATGTTCAATCCTCAATACTGAATCTTCAATCCTCAATCCTCAATCCTCAATACTCAATCCTCAATCCTCAACCTTCAATCCTCAGTCCCCAATCCTCAATCTTCAATCCTCAATCCTCAATCCTCAATCCTCAAACCTCATTCTTCAATCCTCAATACCCAATCCTCAATCTTCAATCCTCAATCCTCAATCCTCAATTCTCAATCCCCAATCCTCAATCCTCAGTCCTCTAACCTCAATTCTGAATCCGCATTCCTGAATCCTCAATCTTCAGTCCTCAGTCATCAACAATCAGTTGTCAATCCTCAATCCTCAATAGAATATCCTCAATTCGCAGTTTTCAATACTCAATACTCAATCTGCAATCTTCAAACCACTATCCACAATCATCAATTCTCATCACTCAAACCTCAACACTCAGTCCTCAATGCTCAATCCTCAATCCTCAATTCTCAATCATCAATCCTCAATACTGAATCTTCTATCCACAATCCTCAATCCTCAATACTCAATCCTCAATCCTCAATCTTCAATCCTCAGTCCCCAATCCTCAATCTTCAATCCTCAATACTTAATCCTCAATCCTCAATCCTCAATCCTCAACCCTCAATCCTGAATACTCAATCTTCAATCCTCAATCCTCAATCCTCAATCCTCAATCCTCAATCATCAATCCTCAATCTTCAATACTCAATCCTCTATCCTCAATCCTCAATCCTCAATACTCAAACATCAATCCTCAATTCTCAATACTCAATGGAATATCCTGAATTCTCAGGATTCTATACTCAAACCTCAATCCTCAACCCTGAGCCCTCATTCACAATCCTCAATCCTCAATCCTCAATCCTCAATTCTCAATCCTCAATCCTCAGCCGTCAGTCCTCAAACCTCAATCCTCAACCCTCAGACCTCATCCTCAATCTTCAATCCTCAATCCTCAATCCTCAATCCCCAATCCTCAATCTTCAATCCTGAATACTCAATCTTCAATCCTCAATCCTCAATCCTCAACCCTCAATCCTCAATCCTCAATCCTCATGCTTCACTCCTCAATACCCAATCCTCAATCTTCAAACCTCTATCCACAAACATCAATCCTCATCACTCAACCCTCAACACTCAGTCCTCAATCTTCAATCCTCAATCATCAATCCTCAATCTTCAATCCTCAATACTCAATCCTCAATCCTCAATCCTCAGTCCTCAATCCTCAATCCTCAATCATCAAACCTCAATCCTCAACCGTCAGTCCTCGTCCTCAATCCTCAACCCTCAATCCTCAATCCTCTATCATCAATCCTCAACACTCAATATTCACTCCTCAATCCTCAATCCTCAATCCTCAATCTTCAATCCTAAATCCTCAACCCTCAATCCTCAATCCTCATTCTTCAATCCTCAATACCCAATCCTCAATCTTCAATCCTCAATCCTCAATCCTCAATTCTCAATCCTCAATCCTCAGTCCTCAGTCCTGAAACATCAATCCTCAACCCTCAGCCCTCACCCTCAATCCTCAATCCTCAATCCTCAATCCTCAATCTTCAATCCTCAATACTCAATCTTCAATAATCAATCCTCAATTCTCAATCCTCAATACACAATCCTCAAACGTCAATCCTCAATCCCAAATCATCAATCTTCAATCCTCAATCCTCAATTCTCAATCCTCAATCCCCAATCCTCAATCTTCAATCCTCAACACTCAATCTGCAATATTCAATCGTCAATCCTCAATCCTCAATCCTCACTCTTCAATATTCAATATCCAATCCTCAATCTTCAATCCTCAATCCTCAATCCTGAATTCTCAATCCTCAATCCTCAATCCTCAATCATCAAACCTCAATCCTCAACCGTCAGTCCTCGACCTCAATCCTCAACCCTCAATCCTCAATCCTCTATCATCAATCCTCAACACTCAATATTCACTCCTCAATCCTCAATCCTCAATCCTCAATATTCAATCCTCGATACTCAGTCTTCAATCCTCAATCCTCAATCCTCAATCCTCAATCCTCAATCCTCATTCTTCAATCCTCAATACCCAATCCTCATTCTTCAATCCTCAATACCTAATCCTCAATCTTCAATCCTCAATCCTCAATCCTCAACTCTCAATCCTCGATCCTCAGACCTTAGTCCTCAAACCTCAATCTTCAACCCTCAGCCCTCATCCTCAATCCTCAATCCTCAATCTTCAATCCTCAATCCTCAATCCTCAATCCTCAGGCCTCAATCCTCAATCCTAAATCCTCAGTCCTCAAACCTCAATCCTGAATCCTCAACCCTGAATCCTCAACCTTCAGACATCAGACCTCAACTATCAGGCGTCAATCCTCAATCCTCAATAGAATATCATCAATTCACAGTTTTCAATACTCAATACTCAATCTGCAATCTTCAAGGCTCTATCCACAAACATCAATTCTCCTCAATCAACTCTCAACACTCAGTCCCCAATCCTCAATCTTCAATCCTCAATCCTCAATCCGCAATCCTCAATACTCAATCTTCAATCCTCAATACTCAATCTTCAATCCTCAATCTTCAATCCTCAATCCTCAATCCTCAATCCCCAATCATCAGTCTTCAATCCTCAATACTCAATCTTCAGTCCTCAATCCTCAATCCTCAATCCTCAATCCTCAATCCTCGATCCTCAATCCTCAATCCTCATTCTTCAATCCTCAATACCCAATCCTCAATCTTCAATCCTCAATCCTCAATCCTCAATTCTCAATCCTCAACCCTCAGTCCTCAGTCCTCTAACGTCAATCCTCAACACTCAGCCCTCATCCACAATCCTTAGTTCTCAATCCTCAATCCTCAATTTTCAATACTCAATACTCAATCTTCAACCCTCAATCCTCATTCCTCAAACCTCAATCCCAAATCCTCGATCCTGAATCCTCAATCTTCAGCTCTCAGTCCTCAAAAATCAATTGTCAATCCTTAATCCTCAATAGAATATCCTCAATTCACAGATTTCAATACTCAATCCCCATTCTTCAATCTTCAAATCTCAATCCACAAACATCAGTTCTCGTCACTCAACCATCAACACTCAGTCCTCAATCTTCAATCCTCATTCCTCAATCCTCAGTATTCAATCCTCAATACTCAATCCTCAATACTCAATGCACAATTCTCAATCCTCAGTAATCAATCCTCAATCGCCAATCCTTAATCCCCAATCCTCAATCTTCAATCCTCAATCCTCAATCCTCAATGCTCAATCCGCAATATTCAACACACAACCCTCAACCATCAATCCTCAATACTCAACCATCAATCCACAGTTCTCAATACTCAATAGAATATCCTGAATTCTCATGGTGCAATACTCAATCCACAAAATTCAATAATCAAATCTCAGTCCTCAAACATCAATTCTCAACACTCAATCCTCAATACTCAGTCCTCTGTCTTCAATCCTCCATCCTCAATCCTCAATCCTCAATCCTCAATCCTCAATCCCCAATCATCAGTCTTCAATCCTCAATACTCAATCTTCAGTCCTCAATCCTCAATCCTCAATCCTCAATCCTCAATCCTCGATCCTCAATCCTCAATCCTCATTCTTCAATCCTCAATACCCAATCCTCAATCTTCAATCCTCAATCCTCAATCCTCAATTCTCAATCCTCAACCCTCAGTCCTCAGTCCTCTAACGTCAATCCTCAACACTCAGCCCTCATCCACAATCCTTAGTTCTCAATCCTCAATCCTCAATTTTCAATACTCAATACTCAATCTTCAACCCTCAATCCACATTCCTCAATCCTCCATCCTCAATCCTCAGTCCTCAAACCTCAATGCTGAATCCTCAATCCTGAATCCTCAATCTTCAGACCTCAGTCATCAACAATCAGTTGTCAATCCTCAATCCTCCATAGAATATCCTCAATTCATAGTTTTCAGTACTCTATGCTCAATCTGCAATCTTCAAACCTCTGTCCACAAACAACAATTCCCATTACTCAACCCTCAACACTCAGTCCTCAATGTTCAATCGTCAATCCTCAATCCTCAATCGTCAATCTTCAATCCTCAATACACAATCTTCGATCCTCAATCCTCAATCCTCAATCCTCAATCCTCATTCCTCAATCCTCAATACCCAATCCTCAATCTTCAATCCTCAATCCTCAATCCTAAATCATCAATGCTCAATCCTCATTCATCAATCCTCAATACCCAATCCTCAATCTTCAATCCTCAATCCTCAATCCTCAATCTTCAATCTTCAATACTCAATCCTCAACCCTCAATCCTCGGTCCTCAAACCTCAATTCTGAATACTCAATTCTGAATCCTCATTCCTGAATCCTCAATCTTCAGCTCTCAGTCATCAACAATCAGTTGTCAATCCTAAATCCTCAATAGAATATCCTCAATTCACAGTTTTCAATACTCAATACTCAATCTGCAATCTTCAAACCTCTATCCACAATCATCAATTCTCATCACTCAACCCTCAACACTCAGTCCTCAATGCTCAATCCTCAATCCTCAATTCTCAATCTTCAATCCTCATTACTGAATCTTCAATCCACAATCCTCAATCCTCAATACTCAATCCTCAATCCTCAATCTTCAATCCTCAGTCCCCAATCCTCAATCTTCAATCCTCAATACTCAATCTTCAATCCTCAATCCTCAATCCTCAACCCTCAATCCTGAATACTCAATCTTCAATCCTCAATCCTCAATCCTCAATCCTCAATCCTCAATCCTCAATCATCTATCCTCAATCTTCAATACTCAATCCTCAATCCCCAATCCTCAATCCTCAATACACAACCATCAATCCTCAGTTCTCAATACTCAATAGAATATCCTGAATTCTCAGGGTTCTATACTCAAACCTCAATCCTCAGCCCTGAGCCCTCATTCACAATCCTCAATCCTCAATCCTCAATCGTCAATTCTCAATCCTCAATCCTCAGCCCTCAGTCCTCAAACCTCAATCCTCAACCCTCAGACCTCATCCTCAATCTTCAATCCTCAATCCTCAATCCTCAATCCCCAATCCTCAATCTTCAATCCTCAATACTCAATCTTCAATCCTCAATCCTCAATCCTCAACACTCAATCCTCAATCCTCAATCCTCAATCCTCAATCCTCAATCCTGAATACTCAATCTTCAATCCTCAATCCTCAATCCTCAAACCTCAATTCTCAATCCTCAATCCTAAATCCTCAGTCCTCGAACCTCAATTCTGAATCCGCATTCCTGAATCCTCAATCTTCAGCCCTCAGTCATCAACAATCAGTTGTCAATCCTCAATCCTCAATAGAATATCCTTAATTCACAGATTTCAATACTCAATACTCAATCTGCAATCTTCTAATCTCTATCCACAAACATCAATTCTCATCACGCAACCCTCAACACTCAGTCCCCAATCCTCAATCTTCAATCCTGAATCCTCAATCCTCAATAGAATATCATCAATTCACACCTTTCAATACTCAATACTCAACCTGCAATCTTCAAATCTCTATCCACAAACATCAATTCTCATCACTCAACCCTCAACACTCAGTCCCCAATCCTCAATCTTAAATCCTCAATCATCAAGCCTCAATCCTCAATTCTCAATCTTTAATCAACAATACTCAATCTTCAATCCTCAATCCTCAATCCTCAATCCTCAATCCACAATCCTCAATCCTCAATCCTCATTCTGCAATCCTCAATACCCAATCCTCAATCTTCAATCCTCAATCCTCACTCCTCAATCCTCAATCCTCAATACTCAACCATCAATCCTCAATTCTCAATACTCAATAGAATATCCTGAATTCTCAGGATTCTATACTCAAACCTCAATCCTCAGCCCTGAGCCCTCATTCACGATCCTCAATCCTCAATCCTCAATCCTCAATTCTCAATCCTCAATCCCCAATCCTCAATCCTCAATACTCAACCATCAATCCTCAATTCTCAATACTCAATAGAATATCCTTAATTCTCAGGATTCTATACTCAAACCTCAATCCTCATCCCTGAGCCCTCATTCACAATCCTCAATCCTCAATCCTCAATCCTCAACTCTCAATCCTCAATCCTCAGCCCTCAGTCCTCAAACCTCAATCGTCAACCCTCAGCCCTCATCCTCAATCTTCAATCCTCAATCCTCAATCCTCAATCCCCAATCCTCAATCTTCAATCCTCAATACTCTTTCTTCAATCCTCAATCCTCAATCCTCAATCCTCAATCCTCATTCTTCAATCATCAATACCCAATAATCTATCGTCAATCCTCAATCTTCAATACTCAATTCTCAATCCTCAATCCTCAATCCTCAGACATCAAACATCAATACTCAGCCCTCAGTCCTCGTCCTCAATCCACAGCCCTCAATCCTCAATCCTCAACCTTCAATCATCAATATTCAATCTTCAATACTCAATCCTCAATCCCCAATCCTCAATCCTCAAACCTCAATGTTCAATCCTCAATACTCAATCCTCAATCTTCAATCCTCAATCCTCAAACCTCAATCCTCAATCCTCAATCCTCAGTCCTCAAACCACAATCCTGAATCCTCAATCCTGAATCCTCAATCTTCAGCACTCAGTCCTCAACAATCAGTTGTCAATCCTCAATCCTCAATAGAATATCCTCAGTTCAGAGTTTTCAATACGCAATACTCAGTCTGCAATCTTCTAATCTCTATCCACAAACATCAATTCTCATCACGCAACCCTCAACACTCAGTCCCCAATCCTCAATCTTCAATCCTGAATCCTCAATCCTCAATAGAATATCATCAATTCACACCTTTCAATACTCAATACTCAACCTGCAATCTTCAAATCTCTATCCACAAACATCAATTCTCATCACTCAACCCTCAACACTCAGTCCCCAATCCTCAATCTTAAATCCTCAATCATCAAGCCTCAATCCTCAATTCTCAATCTTTAATCCCCAATACTCAATCTTCAATCCTCAATCCTCAATCCTCAATCCTCAATCCACAATCCTCAATCCTCAATCCTCATTCTGCAATCCTCAATACCCAATCCTCAATCTTCAATCCTCAATCCTCACTCCTCAATTCTCAACCCTCAATCCTCAGTCCTCAGTCCTCAAACCACAATCCTCAACCCTCAGCCCTCATAGTCAATCCTCAATCCTCAATCCTCAATTCTCAATGTTCAATCCTCAATACTGAATCTTCAATCCTCAATCCTCAATCCTCAATACTCAATCCTCAATCCTCAACCTTCAATCCTCAGTCCCCAATTCTCAATCTTCAATACTCAATACTCAATCCTCAATCCTCAATCCTCAATCCTCAATCCTCAATCCTCAATCCTGAATACTCAATCTTCAATCCTAAATCCTCAATCCTCTATCCTCAATACTCAACCATCAATCCTCAATTCTCAATACTCAATAGAATATCCTGAATTCTCAGGGATCTATACTCAAACCTCAATCCTCAACCCTGAGCCCTCATTCACAATCCTCAATCCTCAATCCTCAATCATCAATCCTCAATCTTCAATACTCAATCCTCTATCCTCAATCCTCAATCCTCAATACACAACCATCAATCCTCAATTCTCAATACTCAATAGAATATCCTGAATTCTCAGGGATCTATACTCAAACCTCAATCCTCAACCCTGAGCCCTCATTCACAATCCTCAATCCTCAATCCTCAATCCTCAATTCTCAATCCTCAATCCTCAGCCCTCAGTCCTCAAACCTCAATCCTCAACCCTCAGCCCACATCCTCAATCTTCAATCCTCAATCCTCAATGCTCAATCCCCAATCCTCAATCTTCAATCCTCAATACTCAATCCTCAATCCTCTATCCTCAACCTTCAATCCCCAATACTCTTTCTTCAATCCTCAATCCTCAATCGGCAAGCCTCAATCCTCATTATTCAATCCTCAACACCCAATCCTCAATCTTCAGTCCTCAATCCTCAATCCTCAATTCTCAATCCTCAATCCTCAACCCTCAGCCCTCATCCTCAATCCTCAATCCTCAATCCTCAGCCCTCAGTCCTCAAACCGCAATCCTCAACCCTCAGCCCTCATCCTCAATCTTCAATCCTCAATCCTCAATCCTCAATCCCCAATCCTCAATCTTCAATCCTCAACACTCTTTCTTCAATCCTCAATCCTCAATCCTCAATCCTCATTCCTCATTCTTCAATCCTCAATACCCAATCCTCAATCTTCAATCCTCAATCCTCAATCCTCGATTCTCAATCCTCAATCCTCAATCCTCAGACCTCAAACATCAATACTCAGCCCTCAGTCCTCGTCCTGAATCCACAATCCTCAATCCTCAATCCTCAATCTTCAATCATCAATATTCATTCTTCAATCCTCAATCCTCAATCATCAATCCTCAATCCTCAATCCTCAAACCTCAATGTTCAATCCTCAATATCCAATCCTCAATCTTCAATCCTCAATAATCAATCCTCAATCCACAATCCTCAATCCTCAATCCTCAGTCCTCAAAACCACAATCCTGAATCCCCAATCCTGAGTCCTCAATCTTCAGCTCTCAGTCCTCAACAATGAGTTGTCAATCCTCAATCCTCAATAGAATATCCTCAGTTCAGAGTTATCAATACGCAATACTCAGTCTGCAATCTTCAAATCTCTATCCACAAACATCAATTCTCATCACTCAACCCTCAACACTCAGTCCTCAATGTTCAATCCTCAATTCTCAATTCTCAATCTTCAATCGTCAATACTGACTCTTCAATCCTCAGTCCGCAATCCTCAATCCACAATCCTCAATCCTCAATTCTCAATCTCCAATCCTCAGTACTCAGTCTTCAATCCTCAGTACTCAATACTCAATCATCAATCCTCAATCTTCAATACTCAATCCTCAATCCTCAATCCTCAATCCTCAATACTCAAACATCAATCCTCAATTCTCAATACTCAATAGAATATCCTGAATTCTCAGGATTCTATACTCAAACCTCAATTCTCAACCCTGAGCCCTCATTCACAATTCTCAATCCTCAATCCTCAATCCTCAATTCTCAATCCTCAATCCTCAGCACTCAGTCCTCTAACCTCAATCCTCAACCCTCAGACCTCATCCTCAATCTTCGATCCTCAATACTCAATCCTCAATCCTCAATCCTCAATCCTCAATCCTCAATCCTGAATACTCAATCTTCAATCCTCAATCCTCAATCCTCAATCCTCAATCCTCAATCCTCAATCATCAATCCTCAATCCTCAATCCTCAGACCTCAAACATCAATACTCAGCCCTCAGTCCTCGTCCTCAATCCACAACACTCAATCCTCAATCCTCAATCTTCAATCCTCAATCCTCAATCCTCAATCCTCAATCCTCATTCTTCAATCCTCAATCCTCAATCCTCAATCCTCAACCCTCAATCCTCAATCCTCAATCCTCAATCTTCAATTCTCAATCCTCAAACCTCAATCCTCATTGTTCAATCTTTAATCCCCAATACTCAATCTTCAATCCTCAATCCTCAATCCTCAATCCTCAATCCACAATCCTCAATCCTCAATCCTCATTCTGCAATCCTCAATACCCAATCCTCAATCTTCAATCCTCAATCCTCACTCCTCAATTCTCAACCCTCAATCCTCAGTCCTCAGTCCTCAAACCACAATCCTCAACCCTCAGCCCTCATAGTCAATCCTCAATCCTCAATCCTCAATTCTCAATGTTCAATCCTCAATACTGAATCTTCAATCCTCAATCCTCAATCCTCAATACTCAATCCTCAATCCTCAACCTTCAATCCTCAGTCCCCAATCCTCAATCTTCAATCCTCAATCCTCAATCCTCAATCCTCAAACCTCATTCTTCAATCCTCAATACCCAATCCTCAATCTTCAATCCTCAATCCTCAATCCTCAATTCTCAATCCCCAATCCTCAATCCTCAGTCCTCTAACCTCAATTCTGAATCCGCATTCCTGAATCCTCAATCTTCAGTCCTCAGTCATCAACAATCAGTTGTCAATCCTCAATCCTCAATAGAATATCCTCAATTCGCAGTTTTCAATACTCAATACTCAATCTGCAATCTTCAAACCACTATCCACAATCATCAATTCTCATCACTCAAACCTCAACACTCAGTCCTCAATGCTCAATCCTCAATCCTCAATTCTCAATCATCAATCCTCAATACTGAATCTT